>NC_058134.1:158487294-158510248 GCF_016433145.1 Gracilinanus agilis | reverse complement strand
ATGCTCTCTTCCTCTCCTTCTTATAATAGTATTTGTCCCCTCTCCCTCCCATGCCCTCTTTGTGTGTAATAGAATATCCTATTTTTCTTATTCACTCAAGTTTCTCTTGGTGTCCCCTGCTATTCACCCCCTCTCTCCCATTCCCCTGTCATCTTAGATTATTTAGTGTTCCGCCCTCACCCTGTGAATTATTCTTCTGATTACTATAATATTGAATACTATATTAGTGAATAGAGTTCACTACAGAGAATTATACATAACATTTCTCTACATAGGAATACAGATAATTAGATCTCACTGAGACCCTTAAAAAGGCAAATTTAAAAATTATAAGCTTTCTTTCTTTCCCCTCTGTATCTTATTTACCTTTTCATGTTTCTCTCGATTTTTGTGGTTGGATATCAAACTTTCCATTTAACCCTGGACTTTTCTGTGCAAATACCTGGAATTCTTCAATTTTGTTGAATGCCCATACTTTCCCCTGGAAATATATAGTCAATTTTGATGGGTAGTTGATCCGTGGTTGCAGGCCCAGCTCTCTTGCCTTTCTGAATATCATATTCCAAGCCTTGCGATCTTTTATTGTGGAGCCTGCCAGATCCTGTGTGATCCTGTTTGATGCTCCTTGATATTTGAATTGTCTCTTTCTGGCTTCTTGTAAGATTTTTTCTTTTGCTTGGAAACTCTTGAATTTGGCAATTATATTTCTGGGTGTTTTCTTATCTGGATCGAATGTCGCAGGTGTTCTATGAATCCTTTCAACGTCTATATTGCCCTCTTGTAGGACTTCAGGGCAATTTTGCTGAATTATTTCTGTTAGTATGGAGTCCAGGTTTCTATTAATTTCTGGTTTTTCTGGAAGACCAATTATTTTCAAATTGTCTCTTCTAGACCTGTTTTCTTGGTCTGTCACTCTCTCATTGAGATATTTCATGTTTCCTTCTATTTTTTCAGTCTTTTGACTTTGTTTTATTTGTTCTTATTGTCTTGAGAGATCATTAGCTTCTAATTGCTCAATTCTAGCCTTTAGGGATTGGTTTTCGGCTATAATCTTTCGGTTTTCGGCTATGATCTTTTGGTTTTTGGCTGTAATCTTCTGGTTTTCGGCTGTAATCATCTGGTTTTCGGCTATAATCTTCTGGTTTTCGGCCATAATCTTCTGGTATTCCTTTTCAATCTGGTCATTTCTGGTGTTCAATTTGCTTATCAGTTCATTTGGTTTCTGAGCCTCACTTTCCATTTGCAAGATTTGACCTTTTAAACAGTTATTTTCTTGCCAGATCTCTTCCATTTTCCTCAAAATCTAAGTTTGAACTCTTCCATAGCTTGTGAAGAGTTTTCCTTATTTGAGGAGGGTCTGGATGCTTGTTTGTTCTCCTCCTCTGTTTGCTCGGTTGTCTGGATTTTCTCTGTGTAAAAGTTGTCGAGTGTTAAAGACTTCTTTTTCTTGTTGTTAATCTTTCTCTTCTGAACTTCCTGAGACTGGGTAGCCATTGTTAGCCCAGCAGCTTCTCAGGTTTATCCTTACGCTCAGGGTCTGTCCACAGTCCTTTGGCTCCTGAGGTCTGAGTTCTGGTTTTTTCCAAGGTCACGCCCCCTGGTGGACCCCCTTGCTTGATCCTCTGCAGGAGGTTTCTTTACAAGTCTCATGGTGCTGCTTCCACAGTCGTATACCCATCTGCACTGGTTCCCCACTCAGGGTTACAGAGCTTTAGCTTGTGGCTGTGTCTGCTTCCACCCACGCCTCCGCCCGCACCTATACTCTGAGCCTGTGTTCTGCTCCCACGCTCAGAGTTTCTGTGTTTTCTTTAGCTTTTTGGAGTCCTAAATCTTGCTGCTCTCAGGAACAGGCCCCGGAGCTGCCAATGACTCGATGGGTGCCCCAAACTTGCTCTATTTCTTTTTAGCTGGCTTCGGCACTATAGTTGTTGTGTGTGGAGGGGGTGGGGGTGGGGTGGTTGCTCAGCCCACAGCTGTTTCACCGCTTTATAGCATGGAAATGCCCCGATTCCACGTACCTTCCACGCTGTGCCCTGTTGTGGGGTTCCTCTGTTCGTCTGGACTTGTTTTTATGTCCCCTTGAGGAGTTTTGTGTGTTTCTGTCAGGAGAGGTTAAGAGCTGCTTCTTACTCTGCCGCCATCTTAACCTGGAAAAAAGGTTTATTCATTTTAATATTCATAAATCAATCTCTCATATAACATTAATAAGAAGAATAGCTAACAACTATACAGTACTTCGTAGTTACAGCAAGTTTTACATACATAATCGTATTCCATTCTTACAATGATTCTGGAAAGTGTGGTGTCCTTGTATAACTATAGTCCTTTTGTTGTTGTTTTAAAGATATTTAGTGATTTGCCCAAGGGAAAGATATTTTTTAAAAAGTGAAGCTGAGACTAATTCTCCACATCCAGTTTTTCCATACTTTATCCTAAAGTTATTATTTCTCATTCTGTTATTATGTCCAGACTCTTTTTAAAGTCTAGGGAATAAAGGATGACCAAATTATTTTTCAGCTAAAAAAAAATTATGTCAATAATTATCAGAAAGGAACCAGATTTTCAGCCCTCTAATCTGTTGAGTATAGGACATTGCTGGTGCAAAATCAACCTGCAAGTTAGATACTTCTTGTCTCCCTATTTGTACGGTTAACAATTGTGTTAACTGAGTACTTAAAATGAAAATTATGCAGTGTCACTTACATCTCCTTTTATCAGTAGTTGGAAATGAATATAATAATGTAGAAGCTTCAATTGTGACAGGAAAACTCCATTAAATTTCTTTGGAGGGATCCAAATGCTAATTTTAAACTTACTTCATAACAAAACTCCTTTTAGTGGACCAATTGAACTATTGAACTATTGAACTAATGAAGTTCTAATCAATAACCTCTGCAGTAACAAGCTCAAAATAGATGTCATTATTTTACCTCCTTTTCATGTAGGAAGGTTAGAGCAATAGGAAAACATCATGATATCTGCAATCTTAAAACTCAGGAAAATTGCATCATATTTGACTGCCAGAAGAATTAGGTAATAAGAATAAGTATGTGGATTGTAAAAAAGGAAGTTGTATATCTACCAGAGGTCAATACTATGGACAAACAAAATAACAAAAGAAAAATGCAAAGAATGTCTCTACCCTTAAATAGCATGAAATCCATCACCTGGAAATATGCTTTATTTAGCACAATTATTTTCTTTCATATTTTATTATTTTTTTCTTAAACGCTTACCTTCCACCTTTGAATCAATAATATGTATTGGTTCCAAGGCAGAAAAGAGGTGAGGGATAGGCAATGGGGGCTAACTGATTTGCCCAGGGTTACACAGCCAGGAAGAGTCTGAGGCCAGATTTGAACCTAGAATCTCCCATCTCTAAGAGGCCTGGATCTCAGCCCACTGAGCTACTCAGCTATCCCCTTACTCATATTGTAAGGAAATGGAATAAAAATGATTTTCTGGGTAAGGAAATGCAAACAAGACTTTTCCCTTTGAAAATATAAATTTTATTTTAACATTTATTGACAAAAATATATTTCAATATAAATAAACATGAGGAAATAAAATAAGAAAAATTAATAAATAAAGGACTCTAAATTATGTCTATTTTGTAAGACTTCACTACCTATCAATCATCTATTTCAATTCAATTAAGGCATAGATTAACTTTCACAGAACAATTTGTTCATCAACTATTTTGTTTGTATGTGTGATTCTTCTTTGACCCTCATCCTATATACTTAACAGAATGTTGGTGTCATTATTTTAATGATATAGTTAAGTTAAATGCATTTTATTCTTTTCATTTTTCTTTCTTCATTCTGAATCACGTATGTATTTCTATATTCAAACTCACTATTTGTCATTTCCAATTATGACTTTTTGAGTGCTATATGTTTCTGTATTTAGTCATGACCTGTAGTGAATTTGCATTTTATACTTTTCAAATGTTTTTAAAATTCATTTATTTCTCAAATATTTATTGGATTATTTATTGTTCTCAGAGGCATTAAACTTAGGTTCATTAGTGTTACCTTGAATGAGAGAAAAGATAAATCCAAGCCAATTCAACAAACTTTGTTAAGCACCTACTACATGTATAATATGCTAGATATGAGGGAATGTAAAGATTAAAATTAATGGTTGGACAATGATTATATGAAATTATGTGGTCACCAGTATTTATTATATCTTGAGTCATAAATTGATTTACAAATATATACAAATAGAGAAGAAACAATAAAGAAGAGAAATGTGAGGGGTTAAAGAAATTATCTATCCTTTCAACCTAAATGCTCTGGGTCTGTTTAATCCAGGCAGAGCTCTCAACCAGGAAGGCTGGTAGGAGTAAGCATGCAGCCTCCTTCAAGATAGAAGCTAGTCTCTCCAGAAGCTAGGAAAGGGGTCAGACTTTCACTCACCCAATAAAGCAGTCCAAGAGTCAGAGTCCAAGTAGAAGCCAAGCTCCAAGCCCACAATCCAAGATAGTCTCCAACGAAGCTCCCTTGAAGACTGTCCCTATTCCAAAGACTATGTCCAGAAGACAGTCTCTTCAGATTATATTCTCAAAAACAATATGCTCTGATGGAGTTTGGGGCTTGCTTTTATGGTGACTTCTTGTCCCGTCCCCTTTTCACAGAGGCCAATCACAGTTTCCAAATTGTCTAGCACTTCCCAGTGGCAGTGTTTGTTGGATTCACACCTCTCATCCTCTGAAGGTATCAACTCTTATCAAAGGCCTATCAAGGTGCCAACTCTGATCATAGGATTCACAAGTTTGGGATCTATACCTCATCCTTTGAAAGCGTAAAACTCTTATCAAAGAATTCACAAGTTTCTGACTGAGTTAAAAGGGTGAAACTCTCCAAGTAAGTGACTGTGAACTACCTTACTTAGTCTTAAGTAGGGGTGTTTTTAAGTTTTTGGTTAATTACTCAACATAGACAAAGAGAATGAAGAATTCCCTTTCACAGGGACAAAGATTAAAGAAAAACATATGCCTGTAGAATCTGACCTGCAATGTGTCTATAATCTTTTGGGTTAGATGAGATATACAAAATATCTCTGATACCAATTAAAACATAATAAATGCATAGGAGAAATTTAGGGAGGGATCACTTTTTATGGGGAAACAAAATGAAGTAATTAACATTCTACTGTAGTGGTATGGAGGAAAACATTTTAATAACTATGTATATGCTAAACAAATACAGTGTAAAATCAAGGAATTCATTGGTGGAAATGACTGAGTCAGAAGGAAGATTTTAGCTATCTATAAAAAGGAAATTGATTTCCTTTTTTTATTTTCTATCACATCTTTTATTTGTAGAATTTATTCACAAGAGTCTCAGCTCCTTCTCACCCTCCTTGCATCACAGAAGGCATCTTCAGAGAGTCAAACATATTCATACAAACTAAGTCTTTCATGTTTCCACCTTTCAGTTCACTTTCTGATGGTAAAATTAAAAATTTATTCTTTTAGTATTAATTCTGTAGCTCTGTGTGATCTTTTGATTCTTCTTATTTCACTTTTCATTATCCTGTATATTTCTTTCCAAGTATTTTTTTAATTAGTCTGCCCATCAAGTCTTATGGCGCAGAAGTATTCCATCACAACCATATATCATAATTTGTTTAGCCATACCAATTGATGGGCATGCCCTAAATTTCCACTTCTCTGCTAACACAAAAAGGTCTTGTATAAATACCTTGAGTCACATAGGTTCTTTTCCTTTTCCCCATATCTCTTTGAGAAATAGACCCAGCAATACCATTATCAAAAAACAAATATCAATTTTCTCTCCTTAAAAATGTTAATAAAAAACAGGACACACACATGTATAGAGTGGGAGAAACATACACATAGAAAAACAGAAAGAGATAAAGAGACAGTGATGAAGAGAAGATATTATACAAATACAAACACAACTATTGCAAAACAATAAATTAAAATTATGTGAATCATCTATTTTCAAAGAAACAAATTATATCATAGTAATTAGAACCTAAAAGAACCTTAGAACTTAGTTAATCAGATAGGGCCTCAGAAGACTGATACTCAGGAATCTAAATTTGCTTATCTCAAGATCACATCATTTAAGACGGCCAATATTGAAACCCATGTCCATTGACCAAAACTTTCATTATGCAATATCTCTTTTTTTTTTACTACTCTAACATCATGCAAATAGAGTACACTCCCAAATGAGCCTTATGTAAACAATGCGACTTCATCTAGGATAGAATCTAAACTATTTTTAATATTACCAGTAATTTGAATTCCTTTCTTAATTTAACCCTAAAAGTATAACAAATTTGTCCAAAATGTACAACTGGTGTCAGTACTTGTTAACCCACCTTTTGGAGCAACATAACAAGCAAAATAATAGAATACATTTCATTATTCCTTTCATTTGGGTATAAAATTTAATAAGCTATTAAAAAAGTTTGCTATACTATGATTAACCCATCCCTATAAAAACCATTTTCCTTTCTACATCTGTTACATTATGTGTTCTTTTGTTTAGTACTTAACTTTAAAAACCTTGTGAGTCTTTAACCAAGAAGTGCTATGTAGATTAAAGTACTCCTAATTATAGTTGTTTCTTGTAGATAGATTAAAAAGCTTATTCATTCCCTTTGGCTACAAAAACATATCAACAACAGCAAATATCCAAGGAAATTACATTAGAAATTAAAATAATCTTATTTCTCATTTCCAGGAGAAATCCACTAATATTACATGATTCCTATTCCAGTAACTAAATGGAGGCAGTACAGGTAATTATAACATAGGAATGATGTAATGATTAATGGGTTGAAAGTTGCAGGGGGATATGACTCATCAACAAAAATTCATTTTAAGGAGAGAGCAAAGAATGGATTGAATTAGGGTGCTTATAATTTAATAGCTGTCATTTCTGAAGCTCACAAGGCAACTTTACTGTAACTGTTGGTTATGAAGCTATGGGACAAAGACTAATTGCTGACAAACAAAAAAGATTTCTTATAAGACTGAGTTCTAACGGAGAATGACTTAGAGAAGGTCACCTCTGAACAGGATATGATTATGTCACAGTGAGGAAGAAAGGGTAGAATTTGCTATCTGCCTGGGATTTTGTCAGTCTAGTGATACCTGAACTTTTTATGTTTTTGGAAGAGTGTGACTTGGTTATTTGTTTGAGGGGAAAAAGAGGAAGAGAAAAAACAAAAATGCATCTGTAGTTCATCCTAAAAATACTGACTAGGCACCATAGGACTTAAAGTCCTTTCTATTTTGTGGAATTGATTTTACATTAGTAGCATACGAAGTGTGTTCCATTATGAGATGGAAGCAATTTGCTTTTGTCATTACTTTTTTAATTTTAAAATATTTTTCCAAGTTTACATATTTCATTTTCTTTCCTTCCATTCTTACCTCCCCCTCTCAGAAAAAGTATTTCCACTGAGTTATATAAATGTTTCAATTATACCTATTTCCATATTGTTCATTTTTGCATTAGCGCAATCTTTTAAAACCAAAACCCCCAATCCCCTTTAAATGTTGCTCTATTCCCTTTCAGTCTGTTCCTCCTTACCAGTATTTTGTTTTTTGGCACCCCCTGCCACTTTTCCCTCCCTCCAATTGCATCACCCTTCCCTTGTCTTATTCCCCTTTTACTTCTCTATAGGGTAAGGTAGAATTTATACCCCACTGAGTATACTTGTTTTTCCATCTCTGAGCCAGTTATGATGAGAGTAAAGTTTAGCCATTACCCATCACCACCCTTATACTCCCCTCTCTATCATGATTTTTCATGCCTCTTTCTGTCATATAATTGACTCCATTCTATTTCTCCCTCCCTTTTTTCTCTCAGGGCAACCCTTTCTTTCACCTCTTAATTTTTTTACACATAATTCATATGCATACATACATATTTATTTTCATCACATTTACATATACATCATATTATCATATATCATCATATAAATCTTATCATCATAATCAGCTTACTTCCCCACCCTCTTTCTGAGTAAATTCCTTTTATCTTATCTACTACTAAGTGTAGTTTTTGAGAATGACAAATGTCCTCTTTCCATGTAGACATATAAACATTTTGACCTTAATGGGTCCCTTAAATTAAAGCCCACCATTTTGGGCTTCTCTTTTGTTTCATGTTTGGAATTTAGATTTTTTGTTTAGGTCTGGATTATTCATCAGGAATGCTTGGAAATTTTCTTTCTTATTGAAAGAATGTATTCAGTTTTATTGGATAGGTGACTCTGGGTTGTAAACCCAAATTTTCATTTTTCCTTAATATCATATTCCATGCCTTTTGATCCTTTAATGTAGAAGCCACTAGGTCCTGTGTGATCCTAATTGTAGCTCCATGGTATTTGACTAGTTTCTTTCTGACTGCTTGAATTATTTTCTCCTTGGATTGGTGGTTCTTGAATTTAGCTATTACATTCCTGGAAGTTGTAAGTTGAGGATTTCTTTCTGGAGGTGATGTGTGAATTCTTACAATTTCAATTTTATTTTCTTGTTTGAGGATCTCTGGGCAGTTTTTCTTGTTAATTTCTTGTAATATGATGCTCGTGTTTTTTTTTTTTGTTTGTTTGTTTGTTTTTTGTTTTTCTTGATCATGACTTTCGGGTATTCCAATAATTCTTGAATTGTCTCTCCTAGATCTATTTCTAGGTCAGTTGTTTTTTCTCAATAAGATATTTCTGTTTTTTTTTTACTCTGTTATTTCATTGCTTTGATTCTTCTTTATTGTTTCTTGGTTTCTCATTCAATCGTTGGTTTCTAGATGGTCAATTCTGGTTTTTAAGACCTGATTTTCCTCTGTCAGTTTTTGGCTCTCCTTTTTCAATTGGCCCATTTCTCCTTGCATCACTTTCATTTCTTTTTCCTACTTTTTCTCTGCCTCTCTTTTTTTTTTTAACCCTTAACTTCTGTGTATTGGCTCATAGGTGGAAGAGTGGTAAGGGTGGGCAATGGGGGTCAAGTGACTTGCCCAGGGTCACACAGCTGGGAAGTGTCTGAGACTGGCTTTTGAACCTAGGATCTCCTGTCTTTAGGCCTGACTCTCAATTCTCTGCCTCTCTTAATTGGTTTTTGAAGTCCTTTTTGAACTCCTTCAGAATCTGTGTCCAAACCATATTTTTCTTTTGGACTTTGCATGTATTTCCTTTCCTTTCACTGTCCCCTTCTTTGTCTTTACCTTGTTCTTTGTCTCCATAAGAATTCTTTAGAGGCCCATTTTTTGTCGTTTGCTCATTTTCCCTATCTAATTATAGGTAGGCTCTGTTTTCTGGGATGTTGGGGTACCCTCTTAAACTTCATTGCTTCCTTAATGCTATTTTCAGTTCATTTTTTGGATTTTTACCTATTTCATCTCTTTTAGGATGATGTGATGATCTGAGGGCTGAAAGCTCTCAGAGCTCCCTCCCCCTGCTGCTTCAATTTACCTTTGATATGCTGATAGCTTAAAGACTTGCCTCAGGCTTGGACATAAGCTTTTGATCTCACTCTGAACTTGATCTGGTCAGGGACTGATCAAATTCTGGTCTCAGTCTTAGTCTCAGGTTTTTGGTCTCACTGTGTACTTGATCCAATCAGGCACACCCTTGATTGCCCTGTCCTGGAACTCTGCCATTAGTTTTAGGCAAAAAAGGTCTGCTACCCCTTTGTACTATCAATCACCCCAAACTGTGTATTGTGTTCTCATTCCAATCTCAGACTGGAATTTATGGCTTCCCTCTGGTCCCCACAGGCATCAGACCACTTTAACCTAGACTGCCCTAGGCTGGGAATCCAGGCTTCTCCATAGATTTGAAATTTCAAGAGGTATGATTTGGCTTGGAACACTATTTGCCCAGGAAGGATCTCAGAGTCTGAATGTTAACTTGGACTTAGGTTCAGAAACTAGGACAGCAATTGTGAGGTGGGAAGGTATGGCTTGCTCTTGGTTTGCTTTTTTCTCCTTGCTACAGCCTCTTGCTGTCTCTGCTCTCCTCTCACTGCACTACCCTAGATGTTCTCTGCCTACCTTTGAGTTTTTCTTTTCTTGAAACTTGTTTCACTCTGTATCCTTGTGGGTTCTTTCACTCCTATATTCATTTTGTGGCAATATTTTAATCTTGGTCAGAGAGGATTCTTGTGATGACACAGAGCTCCTCTGGCTTACTCTACCATCTTGGCTCAAGCCCCTTGAAGAGAGTAAAATAGTTACATTTTATCAAATTGCTCTTAAATGAAAATACTCTTTACTTCTGCAGTAGGGCTGTCAGAGTTCCCCAGCCATCATTTTATTTTTTTTAATTTTCAAACATTTACTGGTATCTCCTATTTTTATATGACATTCTCTTCCAAATATGTTCTTTTCCCTCTGCTACTCATCTTTTGTAATAAAGAAAAGAAGTTTAGCCCAATTAATGAAAAACCAACTAAATTTAACAGTATAATATGACATATGCTTCTGCAAAGATAAGAGGAAGGTTAATTTAATCATCTGTTAGTTGAATAAAAGGGTAGTCATTATGAATACATTGCGTTTGGTTTCTTGTCTTTGTTATGCATATTTATGCAGTTGAATTTGTTATGTTTCCCTGGTTCTACTTACTTTGGTTTTCATCAGTTCAAATAGGTCTATGCATACTTCTCTGAAATCTTCATATTCAATCATTTTAAGAGCACTGAAATATTCAGTTACACTCACATAGCACAATTTTTTTTAGTCTTTTTTCCACTTTTATTCTGAGATGATATGTACTTATTCTGGAATAATGAAGGATTAAATTTTTGTTAATAACATATTGAAATCCTTTATTCCAGGATATTAAAGAGGAAAATTACATTATCTGAGGCAGTTAAGCAGAGTACAGGTCTTTATTTGCAGGTAGTTTGTGCTAACAATTGTTACATATTGGGCATTTGAATCAGTAATAACAGTAATAACTTAGTTCTAATCCTTATCCAGATAGTTATTAGTTGTATAAACCTGTTGAAGAGGTTCATATATAATCTCTATCTGCTTCAATTTACTCAACCATAAAATAGAATTCATAATAGCACTTTTTCCCCAAGACAGATGTGAGGATAAAATAAGATAATATTTATAAAATACTTTGAAACCTAAAGTGCCATATCAATGATAGCTATTATTATTTCAGCCAGCCCGAGGTAGGCCCTTATATACTTGGAGGAGTAAGTGCCTATAGACTGACAAACCCAAGAAGGAAATTGACCTAATCCCATTTTTTTTTCTCCATGTGCCCTTCGAACAACAAAAAATACACTATATTAAGTATACTTATCTTATAATACTCCAAATAGATGTGCTTTCTTTGTCAAGGAGAAATGAGGGTTCTTATAATAACTTAAAAAAAACAATTTTAATAGATACTTTCCACTGAATATTCTATTTCAAAAATAGCAATTGTAAGATAAATAACAAAAACAGATGAAATTCGACCTTGTATTAGTTAGCAAAAGATAAATGATTCCAGGAATAAAGCTTAAAAGAGTGAATGATTACAGGTATAATGACAACTGACAAATGTTTCTCTTCCATATATTCCAGTGTTATAGGTCCCAAAGTAGATTGTTTCCATTAGTGTCCCATTTGTGCTTGATAGAAAATATTCATGATACTGAATGACAGGAATATGTAATTATTACAGCTCTTTTTGTGGTGGTAAAGATATAGAAACTGACGAGATGCCAGTTGGTTGGGGGAATGGTTAAATGATTGTGACGGAATACTACCGTGCCATAAGAAATGATGAACAGGTAAATTTTGAAAAAAATAAACAAACATGGAAAGACCTACATGATTATGAAGAGTGAAATGAGCAGAACAAAGAGAACATTATGTACAGAAACAGAAATGTTTGAAGAATGACTTGTGTATATCCACCTCCAAAGAAGGAACTGAAAAATAGAAATAAGTAAGAGATTGTTTTATGCATACCATCTAGGCCAGTGATACCTTCTCTAAAGGGAGGAGGAGAAAGAGAGGAAGTTAATTGGGCATTTTAATGTAACAATAAAAAAATATTTAAAAATATTGTTAGAAGGGGGCAGCTGGGTAGCTCAGTGGAGTGAGAGTCAGGCCTAGAGGCAGGAGGTCCTAGGTTCAACACGGCCTCAGCCACTTCCCAGCTGTGTGACCCTGGGCAAGTCACTTGACCCCCATTGCCCACCCTTACCAATCTTCCACCTATGAGACAATACACCAAAGTACAAGGGTTTAAAAAAAATTAAAAAAAAATATTGTTAGAAGAAATAAAGCTATGATCTTATTTTACTCAACACTTGAAATAAATGATGATTGTTTGAATGAATTCTTCATAACAATGGCAAATAGAATGTTTAAGCAGTTTCTTTTCTGCAAAGAAATTTAAGAGGAAAAATTTTTCAAAAATTTAAATATTTAATCTCTCATGGTTAGACTTACAAATTTTTTCACATTCAATTAAGACTTCGAGACAAGTCTAGTAAAGGAATGGGAGGCATTCTTAGGGAAAAAATCTTATTTATGTTGCAGGTGGTAGATATTTAATTGACATTATTTTTCATGAATTTCCTGGAAACATTGCTGATTCTTAAAATCTGTCAATTTGTCAAAATGTCAGCTTTTTAAAAATGACAAAGCTCAGTAACTTTTGCTATTTCCTGCATTCATGTAGGAAGAGAATACCATCATAGATGTGTTACTAATAGCCACAATGGTAGCAATTATTTATTTTTTTCCAGCCTCTCTTTTGAGTCATTTTACTATTTGAAATCTGAATTTTGTCCATGAAAGAAATTAATGATTAAATTGATGTCTATGATTTTGACCTTCAAATTATAACAAAAAAAGAAACAGTGAATTAATGAATAGAAGACCTGAGTTCTATTCCTTACTCAATTACTATGAAATGATTATTAGCACGTCATTTTAATCTTCTGGGCTTCAATGGACTCAATTGTAAAATGGTAATGATATTTATATTACCTCTCTGTGAGGGAAATTGTAGAATAAAATGAGTTAATTGGGATAATGCATATTCATAAAAATAACATAAATCTAGTCATGCTAATTAGTATTATTAGTTGTAATACATCTTAAATATTGGAAACCATAACTGAAACTATAATAAAGTTTCTAGAGGGGCTATGTAAATTCTTCTGAAGGAAAACAAAACAAAACAAAAAGCCTAAAATATTTGGTGGGTATGATAATGGGAAGCAATCATTTTAATCATTGTAGATAAATTCATGAAGAATTTGACTTCTGGAAAACTCTTTTTCAGATATTTTTTACTTTTAAAATGTCATTTTTCCTTTACTTGTTATTTTGAACATTTCACAAATTGAAATAACAGTAATTCTTTTTCAATTGGCATGTTGGTAAGGAATTCTGTGTGGAGATTATGTTGCATTATGCTTTTGAAATGAAAAGAATACTTTTAAGTGAATGTGAGTGACAAATATAATTCACTTCTGTGCTGTGATCCTATTTGTATGTCATGCTCTAGTTTGGGATCTGTTATGAGTAATCTCTTTATTAGTACCTTTTTTGTGTAAATACTATGAACAACTACATTATTGCAATTGATACTAATGTATAAATTTCTATTTTTAGAAGTAAATTAAGGTTATGAACTGAGATCCATTCATGGAATTGAATTCATTTATTACTAATTAGATATTGAAAACCCCAGGACAATCTTAATTGTAGAAATTGTTCCTAAATGGAAAAACCATTTATGAAGGTAGCCATTAGGTGTCATGGTGGAGGTCAAAGTTGCCTCGCTGGATCTTTACTACATCATTCTTCTTTTTCTGAAAATCTATGGACCTGAATTCTCCCAGACCATGCCTATTTTTCCCCACAGAGGACTCCAAACTAAATCAGAAATCCTAAAAATTAAAGGAGAAATTAATAAAATTGAAAGTGAAAGAACTATTGAACTAAAAACAAGACTAGGAGCTGGCACTTTGAAAAAACAAATATAATAAATAAAGTATTCATTAATCTAATCAAAAAAAGAAAGAAGAGAGTCAAATGAACAGTATCATAGATGAAAAGGGAGATCTCTCTAATGAAGAAAAAATTAAGATAATTATTAAGAACAGTTTTGTTCAATCATATGGCAATATGACAATCTAGGTGAAATGGATGAATATTTTCAAAAAATATAAATTGCCTAGATTAAGAGTAGAAGAAATAGAATGCTTAAAATATTCCATCTTAGAAAAGGAAATTGAACAAAAAATCAAAGATTTTCCTATGAAAAAATCGCCAGGGGGCCAGATAGATTCATAAGTGAATTCTATCGCACATTTAAAGAACAATGAATCCCAATGCTATACAAACTGTTTGACAAAATAAGGAAAGACGGAGTTTTACCAAATCCCTTTTATGACACAAATATGGTATTGATTCCAAAGTCAGATAAACCAAAAACCAAGAAAGAAAACTATAGAGTGTTATATTTAAGGAAGTCACTAACTCTATTTGATGTATATGAAGATGATGTACAGAGAGGATAGGATGGTACTTCTCCTTTATAACAGTTGTCCAGGCAGGATCCTTCAGGTCAAAGAGTTTTATCCCTTCAGGACCCACTTGGGGTTAATTGATATTATTAAATTGGGCTCTTCAGCTGGGATAACGTTGGTAATCTGACTGCATTGGCTCCCTTTCCAAAATAAGCTTTTGAAACCGATTTAGGAAGGTACTTTAAACTTTAAATATATTTGGTAAGAAGGATAATGGTAAAGGATTCAGGTATTAGGAGACTCTACTTAAATTGTTACTAATGAAACTCTAACTGCAGGCAATGAAGGATCAAAATGATAGCTTCCCTCTGGTCCAGTCTGGCCAGGGCTAAACCAGAGTAGGTAAACTGCTGGGAAATCTTCAGCTTCTTCTTCTGTAGATCTTAAACCTTAACAGTTGAGATATAATCACCCTTTCCACCCTCTTCTTCATCTCCTGCCCACTTTCTGGATCCCTCCCGGGCCCTGGGAAGCCTAGATAACTAAGATGATGAAACTCTTAATATCTAAGGGCAGTAGACACAGAGATGGTGGTCAAGTACAGGTTGATAACAGTACAAGAAATACAGGACGAGCTTGCAAGGTAGTGTTTGCAACTCTCTTTCTCCAAGACCAGGATCCACATTCATCTCTAGCCTCCGGACAGGTAAAGACCCCAGAACCTCTCTCAGGGTTCTCAACTGCTCTCTCCTGCCTCTCGCATGCCTCTCTTGGAACATTCTATCCAACTTACTTATCTGTCAATCAAAGTGAACTTCAAGCTCCCAGAGATTCAATATAACAAGAGCAATCTACTTAATGAACATAGATGCGAAAGTCTTAAATAGAACACTAGCAAAAAGATTCTAGCAACTGATCATAAGGATTATTCACTATGATCAGGTGGGATTTATACCAGGAATGCAAAGATAGTTTAATATTGGGAAAACTATCCACATAATTGATCATATCAATAATGAAACCAACAGAAACCACAAGGTTATCTCAATAGATGCAGAAAAAGTCTTTGACAAAGGACAATACTCATTCCTTTTGAAAACACAAGAAAGTATGAGACTAGAAAGATCATTCTTCAAAACCATAAACAGTATATATTTAAAACCATCAGGAAGTATCATCTGTAATGAGGACTAGTTAGAAGCCTTCCCAATCAGATCAGGAGTGAAGCAAGAATGCCCATTATCACCTCTATTATTTAAGAGTGTAATAGAAACCCTAGAGAAAGCAAATAAAGAAGAAAAAAATTGAAGAGATTAAATTTAGGCAATGAGAAAGCTAAACTATCACTCTTCTTAGATGATATGATTGTATAAAAATTCTCGGAAAATCAACTAAAAGGCTAGAGAAAATAATTAACAACTTTAGATAAGTTGCAGGGTATAAGAAAAACCCACGTAAATCATCAAAATTTCTATATATTTCCAACAAAACTCAGCAACAGGAGTTAGAAAGTGAAATTCCACTTAAAAATCACTGTAGACAATATAAAATATTTAGGAATCTATTTATCAAGAGAAACACAGGAATTATATGAACACAACTACAAAACACTTTTCACACAATTAAAACTAGATCTAAATAAATAGAAAAACATTCATTGTTCATGGGTAGGATGAGCTAATATAATAAAAATGACAATCCTACCCAAATTAATTTACTTCTTCAGTGCCATACCTATAAAAATACCAAAAAACATTTTTATAGGATTAGAAAAAATATTTCAAAGTTCATCTGGAAGATCAAAAGACCAAAAATTATAGGGAAATAATAAAAAAATGAAGGATGGGAGCCTAGCAATACCAGATCTTAAACTGTACTATAAAGCAGTAGTCATCAAAACAATATGGTACTGGCTAAAAGACAAAAGGAAGGATCAGTGGAATACATATGGGGTAAGTGACCTCAGCAAGACAGTTTATAAAAACTCAAAGACCCCAGCTTTTGGGACAAAAATCCACTATTTGACAAAAACTGCTGGGAAAACTGGAAAATATTATGGGAGAGATTAGGTTTAGATAAACATCTCACACCCTACACCAAGATAAATTCAAAATGGGTGAATGACTTGAATATAAAGAAGGAAATTATAAGTAAATTATGAGAACACAGAAGAGTATACTTGTCACATCTTTGGGAAAGGAAAGTTTTTAAAACCAAGCAAGAGTTAGAAAAAATAACAAAATGTAAAATAAATAATTTTGATTATATTAAATTAAAAAGTTTTGTACAAACAAAACCAATGCAACCAAAATCAGAAGAGAATCAACAAAATGGGAAAAAAGCTTTATAAAAAAACTCTGACAAAGGTCTAATTACTAAAATATATAAAGAGCTAAGTCAATTGTACAAAAAATCAAACCATTCCCCAATTAGTAAATGGGCAAAGGACATGAATAGGCAATTTTCAGATAAAGAAATCAAAACTATCAATAAGCACATAAAAAGTGTTCTAAATCTCTTATAATTAGAGAAATGCAAATCAAAACAACTCTGAGGTATGACCTCACACCTAGCAGATTGGCTAACATGACAGCAAAGGAAAGTGGTGAATGTTGGAGGGGATGTGGAAAAATTGGAACACTAATACATTGCTGGTGGAGTTGTTAATTGATTCAACCATTCTGGATGGCAATTAAGGGCTTTAAAAGGCTGTCTGCCCTTTGATCCAGCCATACCACTATTGGAGGATTTATACTCCAAAGTGATCATAAGGAAAAAGACATGTACAAAAGTATTTATAGCTGCACTTTTTTTGTAGTGGCAAAAAACTGGAAAATGAGGGTATGCCTTTCAATTGAGGAATGGCTAAAAAAATTGTGGGATCTGCTGGTGATAGAATACTATTGTGCTAAAATGAATAATGAACCAGAGGAATTCCATGTGAACTGGAATGACCTCCGGGAATTGATGCAAAGTGAAAGGAACAGAATCAGGAGAACATTGGACACAGAAATGAATACACTGTGGAAAAATCAAATGTAATGGGCTCCTCTACTAGCAACAATGTAATGGTCTGGGGCAATTCTGAGGAATTTAAGAAAAAGAATGCTATCCATGTTCAGAGGAAGCACTACAGGAGTAGAAACACAGAAGAAAAACAATTGCTTGAACACATTGGTTGATGCGGATATGAATTTGGTTGTAGACTCTAAATGACCATCCCAGTGTAATTATCAATAATATGGAAATAAGTCTTGATTGAGGACACATATAAAAACAGTGGAAATGCACGTTGGCTGCCGTGGGTGTAGTTGTGGGGGTGGGTGGAGGGGAGAGTAAGAATATGAATCATGTAACCATGGAAAAATTTTCTAAAACTAAAAATATAAACAATAAATGTTAGTCATCCCCTCCATGGTGACGATAACATGTTAATAACTTTTCAAAACTTAAATTATTAGTAAAACAATAATAAACAAGTAATTATTAGCTATTATTATAGAATGTAACCTCCTTGAGGTCAAGGACTAGCTATTATTAATATAATAATAATTATGACTATATATAATAAAAATTAACAATAACCTTAGAAAAATAAAAAAAAAAAACAATATGGTACTAGCTAAGAGACAGAAGGGTGGATCAATGGAGTAAACTAGAGATAGATGACCTCAGCAAGCTAGTGTTCAATAAATGAAAAAGATCCCTGCTTTTGGGACAAAAATTCACTATTTGATGAAAACTGCTGGGAAAATTAGAAAACAGTATGGGAAAAATTAGGTTTAGATGAACATCTTATATGCTATACCGGGATAATTTCAAAATGGGTAAATGACTTAAATATAAAGAGTGAAATCATAAATAAATTAGGTGAACATAGAATAGCATACTTGTCAGATCTGTGGGAAAGGAAGGAATTTAAGACCAAGCAAGAGGTAGAGAACATTATAAAATGTATAATGAATGACTATGATTATATCAAATAAAAAAGTTTTTGTACAAACAAAATCAATGCAACCAAAATTAGAAGGAAAGTAAAAAACTGGAAAGTATTTGTATAACAAAACTCTCTGAAAATGGTTTAATTTCAAATATATATATATATATATATATATATATGAACTAAGTCTAATTTACAAAAAATCATGCCATTCCCTAATTGATAAATGGTCAAGGGACACGAAGAAATCAAAACTATCAATAAGTACAAGAAAAAGTGTTCTAAATCTCTTATAATCAGAGAAATGCAAATCAAAACAACTCTGAGGTACACCTCACACCTAGCAGATTGGCCAATATGACAACAAAGTAAAGTATTAAATGTTGGAGGTGTAAGGATGGGATTTGGCAAGGGGGATAGGACAAAAGGAACCAGAGAAGGAATGGCTGGCAGTTGGTAACAGTTACTGGCAGTTGAGACCAGAGGGAATTCTGGAAAATTCTCGTAGGGAGGAAGGAGGAGAAGGGCTTCTGGCAGAGGACTGGGAGAAGAGAGGAGGAGGACAATTCCAGTTTGGATCCAGTCCTGCATCTTCCTAAGGATCTTTCTTTGGACATTGAAACCCTGATTCCCTGGTCAAAGATTCCATCACATCTCACACATCAAGGCTTCAATAATAGAGTCAGCTAAGTGTTTGGACTCCATTTTGAGAGTGATCTCTTAGTCTCCTTCCCCCATTACCAACCTTGCTGAGAGACCCTTTCCAGTCTAACTTATAATTATAGAAAAGGATAGAAATAGGAAAGAGAAATAGAAACAGAAGGAGAAAGGACAAGGAGGGAGAAGCTTAGAAGTGGGAACCATTGGGTTTCCCACCTAAGTGACAGACCCCATAGAAATAGAAAAGAGAGCAACCCAAAATCCCTCTGCCCTTCACCTCTTTCTTCAACCCCTGAATTGCAAATAATCAAAGCCATTCTTTAGTCAGATAGTGTACCAGAGTGCCTGAGAGACAATAAGGGGGAGGGGAACCATAGCTTAGTCTAGCTGCCTCCTTCTTGGAGCCAGACCACCTGTTATGAAGTTGACTGACCTTAGGGGAGGCTTGTGTGAACCCGACCCTCATTCAGAATCAGATTGGGGTACCACATACATCATCTTATAGGGAAGCCTTGCCCCAACTCCTGCAAGGTGGCACGGCCATCCAGGTCACCCAGTTTCAGGGTGACACCCCCTCGAAGTCTCCCAGTGTATATATTAGGCCCGAGAGGAGAGCTGGAGGAAAGAGTCACCACCACATAGACTCACACTCTCTCTACCCTCTATCATAACATTGGTTACTTGACCCTTTTTATTATTAGAGAGAGGATGTGGCAACATTGAGGACATTAATACACTATTGGTTGATTTGTGAATTAATCCAATCATTCTAGAGGGAAATTTGGAACTATGCACAAAGAGCTTTAAAAGACTGCCTGCCCTTTGATCCAGCCATACCACTGTGGTATACTAAAGACATAATAAGGAAAAATACTTGTACAAAAATATTCATAGCCGTGCTCTTTGTAGGGACAAAAAATTGGAAAATGAGGGTATGCCCTTCAATTGGGGAATGGCTGAACAAATTGTGGTATCTGATAGTGATGAAATATTATTGTGCTGAAAGGAATAATAAACTGTGAACTACATGTGAAGTTCCATGTGAACTACAACGACAACCAGGAATTAATGTACAGTGATAGGAGCAGAACCAGGAGAACATTGTACACAGAGACTTATACACTGTGGCACAACTGAAAAGTAATAGACTTTTCTACTAGAAGCAATGCAATGGCCCAGGATAATCCAGAGGAACTTATCAGAAAAAACACTATCTATATCCAGAGAAAGACCTGTGGAAACAGAAATGCAGAAGAAAAATCTATGATTCATCACATGTTTTGATGGGGATGTGATTGGGATATTGCGTCAAAAGTTCACTCTATTGCAGATATGAATAACATGGAAATAGGTTTTGAACAATGATAAACATATAACCCAGTGGAACTCTTTGTCAGCTATGGGAGTAGGGAGGGAAGCAGGGTGGGAAAAATAATGAATTGTTTAACCATGGGAAAATATTCTAAATAAAATTTTAGAAAGCAACTAGTTAACTTAAATAGCAGGGATCATATTGATCATATAATAGAAAGGAAGATATAGTCATATGTAGGCATTTTTTTCAAAGATCACATTTAATGGTCAAAAAGCTGTCTAAATTTTCCTGTACTATAGACAAAAAATATCATAGAATAACTGTTTCTATAGCTCAAACATGAATATTTTTAATAAATAGAAGAGAAAATTTCCCCCTTAAATAAAATATTTCCCTTCATATATATTAAAATATTGCAAAATTCCATGAGAAATATACTGATTTATATAAAGCAAGTCATCTTAGTTACAGTATTAAAGAAATATACATTATGAAATTTGAACTGAGGTAAGCAGAGAAAACCTTCTTTAAAACTGTGTATCACTTATAATGAAAAGAGATATCCACCATCATAGAAGGAACTGATGGAGTCTGCATTTATTTTTCATTTTATTTTCTTTGAAGAACTTAGATTTCAAAATGTCAGAAAACGATGAATAAAAATTGTATCTATATATATTTGGGGGGAATGTCCATCAAAATTGCAATAATCCCTCTCCAATAATATTTAGAATTTAAAAGATATATGATTTACACACATGCATAGCATGACCTAACCTCATGAAAGAAGTTGCTCAAAAATATATCTACCAAAAAAGTAGGATTAAGTATCCTTTTTCCCTCGATGGTTGGTACTCGCTTTTGCTAAATTCTTGGTTAAAATTCAAGCCCTTCAATGATTTAATGTGGCAACTACTGAATTTTGTATGGGCCTTGATGTACTTTCACAATATTTGAACTGTTCCTTTCTGACTACTTACAATATTTTCTTCTTGATTTAAGAGCTCTTTCTTCAATTATGGCTTTGGGTAGCCCAATGACTTTTAAATTAACTCTCCTTGGTCTATTTTCCAGGTCAGTTTGTTTTTCCCAATGAGATATTTCATATAATCTATTTTTTCATTCTTTTGATTTTATTTTTATTTGTAATATAGGATTTTAGCATTGCTATGTTGGTTTAGGGCAAACCTGTCAGTTACCCTGGATGGAATGTTGAAGAAGGCATGAGACACTTGGCAGATACCAACTGACAATTGAACTTAAAGTATAAAAAGCCCTAGAAACCCAGAGTTGGGTTCTTCCCTGACCTGACTTCGACCTGTCCACTGCCCCTTCCCTGGGCCCAGGTGGCAAAGGGTGGTGGGATTGGAAGAGGGTGGCAGGAAAGAGAATGTCGGAAATTAGGATTTAGGATCCAAACAACTAGAGCAACACAATATTATTATTTATCATCATAGACAAATTAGCTATTAGATCAACTCAATTTCCTAACCAGAGAACGCTTTGCTCTGGCCAAGGGCTGCCTGCCCTAGGTCTGCCTAGACCTTCCAAGGACCGTCTACCAGCCTTAACCAGATAAGCCTCAACAACAGATTTTAGCATTTCCTAACACTCTTACCATTGCCTTGTTCCTTCCCCAGTTACCAACAAATCCCATAGCCAGTGAATCCTATGGTTATTTCCCTACCATCAAAGGCTAGGAGAATAGGCAGCAGACTAGGGATTCTGAGCTGTTAGGGCTGGAACAAGCTCCATAGCCGAGGGCAGGAAGCTCTATGTCCACTTCCTGCCAGACTGCCATTAGCCAATAAGAGGCTGTTTCCTCAGCAGGGTGGGGCCTGATATCTTAAAGGAACCTTGTGGCTAGCAGTGAGGTTTCACTGGGCACTCAGTTCTCAGGGTTTAGATCCTTGTATTTCCATAAACAAACTTCAGGCCCAACTGAGGTTTCTCTCTCCACCCTAACAACCAACACTATCCTTCTGCTAGCCTGATACCAGCTCTAGGCCCCTGTTCACCTGACCATCATTACATATTGTTTCTTGATGTCTCATAAATTCATTAGCTTCCATTTGTTTAATTCTACATTTTTAAAAATTATTTTCTTCAGTGAACTTTTCTTGTTTCCCATTTCATCCCATTTCATCAAGTTGGCTTTTTTTACTTCTTCAGGGAATTTTTGTGGTTCTTTATCAAGCCTTTGACTCTCCTTTCATAATTTTCTTGTATCAATTTAATTATTTCCTAATTTTTCCTCCACCTCTTACTTAATTTTTAAAATAACACTTATGCTTTTTCAACTATTGTTACATTTGTATTTATTTCACATTTTTTAACATTTATTAATATTCATTTTTAACATGGTTACATGATTCATGCTCCACCTTTCCCCTTCAACCCCCCCTCCTGCACCCCCCCCACCCATGGCCGATGCGCATTTCCACTAGTTTTGTCATGTGTCCTTGATCAAGACCAATTTCCAAATTGTTGGTAGTTGCATTGGTGTGGTAGTTTCGAGTCCACACCCTCAATCATGTCCACCCCGACCCATGCGTTCAAG
>NC_058134.1:158429731-158487057 GCF_016433145.1 Gracilinanus agilis | reverse complement strand
CATTCATTACTCTCCCCTTCTTTCATTTTAGCCAATCTGCTAGGTGTGAGGTGATACCTCAGAGTTGTTTTGATTTGCATTTCTCTAATTATTAGAGATTTGGAACACTTTCTCATGTGCTTATTGATACTTTTGATTTCTTTACCTGAAAATTGCCTATTCATGTCTCTTGCCCATTTATCAATTGGGGAATGGCTTGATGTTTTATACAATTGCTTTAACTCCTTGTATATTTGAGTGATTAGACCCCTGTCAGAGTTTTTCATTATAAAGATTATTTCCCAATTTGTTGTTTCCCTTCTGATTTTGACTACATTGTTTTTGTTTGTACAAAAACTTTTTAGTTTAATATAATCAAAACCATTTAATTTACATTTTGTAATTTTCTCTAACTCTTGCTTGGTTTTAAAGTCTTTCCTTTTATTTCACATTTTTAAAGCATCTTTCATAGCTTCTTTGACATCCTTGTCTTCTTTTGGATTTATGACTGTTTTGAGGTATAATGGGGAGATTAAGCAGTAGCACCCAGGCTGTGTCTAAAGACCTGAGGGTTCCATAATGGAATGAAGCTGGGATTTTGAAAAAAGGAGTAGGAGTTTGACCAAGCTGGAAAAGGAGGTGTGTTGGCTGTGTGGTCCAGGTTTTGCCATATACCCAATGAACTGCCAGTGTGGGATACTACTGAGAAGGAGATTTTGCAAGGAAACATCATGACCTATGTTGAAGATAGGACTTGTTTATCTGTTGGTGGACAACAGGTCAATCTATCTTACTCCCTGGAGTCTGTTTTGGATTAACTGGCTGCTTTTGAACTTGATCCTGTTACATCTTTGACCAGCTTGGAGCATCCCTGAACTTGTACTGTGAGAAACCCTCTTCATCCCTCTTAGTCTAGGTAGCGAATAGCTCAGTTAGTTAAAACTTTAGATTAGTTAATTTTTAGGTTAGTCTGTTAGCATAGAAACACCCCTCTCCCTACTTCCCTCAATCATTACTATCAAACACAATTTTGTTAGCATTTCCTGTCTCCTCTTAGTTATAAGAACCCACTACATTGGTTTTTCCCTAGTTGGCAGTTTGTCAATTACAAGTCAACTGGCAGTCCTGAAACTCGCATCCCCATTTGGTTTACCTGTGTTCCCCTGACTTTGCTTCCATTGTGAGGAGTGAGTGTGTCCTCAGTTTATTATTTATTCCTCATTCCTAGTATCAACTTTTTCAGAGGACACTACTCTTCCACAATGAATAGGAAAAGAGACTTTGCTCAACAATTTATTATGTATGTACTGCACAATAGTCCATGTATAACCTATATTACGTTGCTTGCCACCTCATGGAAGTGAAGGGATGAGAGGATGACAAAAATGACAGAAAATTATTATTAAAAATTGTGTCAACATATAAAATGAAGAATTGATTTTGAAAACTTCCTCATCAATTCCCTCTCCCTTTCCCAAGTAATTTACTTTTCTAGGTTAGCTGACTAATTAAAAAGATTTTTGAGAGTACGCACATAAATTCAAAGGACCAGTTTCCACAAAATTATTCAAATAACTCCAATAATGATCTTTCAACTTGTTAAAAAATCTATTATTTATAAGAATGAAATTCTTATATATCTATCTAATCCTATGAGAGGAAAAAGGAAAACAAAAAAAAATCTAGATTTCTGGAGCTAAAAACATACAGGGAAAGAGTAAGACATTATATGAATAAATTGATTTTAAAGTATATGTTAACATCTTATTTTGTGCTAAGCATTGTACTAGGGTCCATGAACTTGGCAAGAATTTTTTTCCTCTTTTTTCGATGACTGTGAGAGGCCTGTCAAATGTCAGGTCTAATACCTAGGGGCTGCTTCTGAAGGATAGGGTGAAAGTAGGACAAGTAGTCTGAGGGATACTATCACCATGACACTTGAATCTACCTGCTTATGAATGGCAATTGCTCAGCCATTCGTGTAGGTGATGACTAGAATAGTGGGCCTCTTATCCCTCATTATTTACCCCCTCAATGATGACTTCTGGCCTAAATTAAGGAATAAAAGTAAAGGTGCTTTCAATTTTGGTTAGACTCACTTACCTATCTTATGAGTGTCATTTGGTATAAGTAGCAGACCCTTTCACAATACTTGTTTCTTAGAAGATGACTTCATGAACTATACCAGAAGCAAAAATGGTCTGAAGATCATTTATCTTCCTTAGACTTCTGATTTAAAGATCATGACCTTTTTTCAAAATTTGTGAGTAGGTGGTTATAAGGGTGGTAGTGGTGGAGATTTCACCAGCCTAGAACACACTTTCTCCTTTATATTCCTCAGAATGCATTGCTACTTCATCTAGGCTAGATTCCTTTCAATTTGTCTGCAGACCAAAATTTCTTTGACAAAGAAAGTACAAAGTAGATATTGTCAAAATCATTATCTGGGATAAGATGGATGCCACCTTGACTGACAAGGTTGGAAGCTGAGAATTTGGAATGTTCCCAGGTGCTGTGAGCCAGGGAAAAAAGTTGGTTGGCTCCACCCTATAAATACCCACTAGGAAAAACAGGAGAGGTCTCATAACTCAGAGCTGAGACTTGAGCAAATGTCTCTTGGAACAAGAACTGGGACAGAGGGAGGTGAAGGGTAGAAGAGGGTAGGCCTGAACCTGAACCTGTAACTTGTACCTGACTGAGAGAGAGCTAGTAATCTATCAACACTATTGGTAATAGAGCGGAGAGAATATATAGATCATCAATCAACATCAACATCAATAGCCTTCCCTAATCTCTGGCTTGGCTGTGGTTAGGTCAGGTCAGAGTTAATGAGAGGGTGAAGACCTCCAGTCTCTACCAGCCAAGAAATCTCAAGCCCTGATCAATGATTAGCTTAGTAGTCAAACAATAGGAATAGGGTTTCCAAATTCCCCAAACCTATTACCCTGTTTTCCTTCCTCATTTATAGTTAATACAGTGGAATTCCGGATTAAGATGGTGGCAGAGTACAAGCAGGGTGACTTTCCCTCCTTACCATCAGATATAGAGTACCTCCAAAGGTCAAAAAAAAAAAAAAAAAAACAAATCCAGATGAAAGAAGGGATCCCACAATAGGGTGCAGTATTGAAGGTATGTGGGATTTGGGCACTTCCTCACCATAAGGGGGGGAATAGCTCCCATCAAAACGGGAGAGGATCACCCCTCCCCTACCACACCCACAGGACCAGAGGCAAAGCTTGAGCTCCAGAGTTAGAGCCAGTGGGGACACAAAATCTAGCCCCTTGGCACCTAACTGGCACTACTGGGAGCTTGCCTCTGAGAGCAGAAAGACCTGAAATCCCAAGTGGCTGGAAAACTCAGACTTTGGACATGGGAGTGGGGCTGAGAGAGGCAGCAGCAGTGCCCAGAGTGCTCAGACTCAGGGGAAAATCCCAGGTAGAGGAACAAATGTGGGCCAAGTTCTGGGCTCTGGGCAGCTGGCTAGGAACATGGGGGCTTGACCCTGAAAACAGCTAGACCAGAGACCCCAGGAGGGTCCCCAGAGAAACGAGGAGACTCACAAGGTAGCTTCAGGCAAAAACTGCTCCCTAACTCCATACAAAGAGAATCAGATTACATTACTTAGACTTCTGGAGGATAAAGCACAATGATGCCAAGCAAAGCCCAAGAAACAAACAAAAAGACAAAGAAAAAAATTCTAACACTTGATAACTTCTGCACAGAAAAAACCCCGAAAACAGAGGAGGACAAACAATTAAAGCTATCCAAACCTTCCAAAAAAATGAAAATGGGTCACATGATCTTGAAGAGTTCAAATCTGAGATCATGAGAAAGATGGAAGAGATCTGGCAAGAAAATAACACTTTAAAAGGCAGAATTTCACAATTGCAAAGTGAGACTCAGAAATCAAATTAATTGGTAAGCAAATTGAAGACCATAAATGACCAGCTGGAAGCCTTGAAGAACCAGACAGACCAGATTGAAAAGGAAAACCAAAAGATTTTAGCTGAAACCAGTCTCTAAATGCTACAATTGGGCAATTAGAAGCCAATGATCTCACAAGACAACAAGAATTAATAAAGGAAAGTCAAAAGATTGACAAAATAGAAGGAAACATGAAATATCTCAATGAGAAGTTAATAGACAAAGAAAAAATGTCTAGAAGAGATAATTTGAGAATCATTGGTCTTCCTGAAAAAAGCAGAAATTAATAATAATTTGGACACCATACTAAAAGAAATTATTTAGCAAAACTGCCCTGAAGTTCTACAAGAGGGAAATATAGACATTGAAAGGCTCCATAGATCACCCTCTACACTAAATCCTGAAAAGACAACCCCCAGGAATATAACAGCAAAATTCAAGAGCTTCCAATTAAAAGAAAAAATATTACAAGAAGCCAGAAAGAGACAATTCAGATATCAAGGGGCACCAATCAGGATCACACAGGATCTGTCAGCCTCCACACTAAGAGACCTCAAGGCTTGGAATATGATATTCAGAAAGGCAAGAGAACTGGGTCTACAATCAAAGATTACCTACCCATCAAAACTGACTATATACTTCCGGGGGAAAGCATGGGCATTCAACAAGATAGAAGATTTCCAAGTATTTGCACAGAAAAGACCAGGACTAAATGGAAAGTTTCATATCCAAACACAAAAACCAAGAGAAACATGAAAAGGTAAAAAGAAACAGAAGGGAAAGAAAGAAAGAAAACTCTTATTTTTAAATTTGCCTATTTAAGGACTTTAAGAAGACCAAACTATCTGTATTCCTATATGGAGAAATGATATGTGTAATTTTCAAAAACTGAATTCACTATTATAGTAATTAGAAGAATTATTCTTCTAGGGAGAGGTTGGAGCACTAAATGGTCTAAAACGAGATGGGGCAGGGAAAAAAAGAGGCGGGGTGAATAGTAAATGGCACCTAGAGAAACTTGAATGAATAAGAAAAATAGCATATTCTATACCACACAAAGAGAGCATGGGGAGGGGAGGGGATGAATACTATTATAAGAAAGAGAGGAAGAGAGCATTAAGAGGTAATATTTAAACCTTACTCTCTGAGGAATTAATCCTGAGAGGGAAGAGTAGTTATATCCATTGGGATAAAGAATTCTATCTAACTCTACTGAGAAAGTCAGAAAGGATTAACCAAGGAGAGCAGGGGAGTGGGGAGGTCAAAAAAGGGAGGGGATGAGAAGGGGAAAGGGAATTCATTAGGCCTTAAAAAATAAAAAGAGGGGAAAATAAGGGAGGGAGTGAAAAGGGAAGTAAATCAAGGGCAGAGATAAGGGGGACTGGTCTAAAAGAAACCACTGATTTAAAAGGAAATAGCATAAGAAGAAGGGGTAGAACTAGGAGAGGATACCAAAATGTTGGAGAATACATAACTGATAATTATAACTCTGAATGTGAATCGGATGAACTCACCCATAAAACAAAAGCGAAAGGCAGAGTGGATTAGAAACCAAAATCTTATCATATGTTGTCTGCAAGAAACACTTATGAGGTGGTTGGACATACACAGATTTAAGGTAAAGGGCTGGAGCAAAATCTTTTGGACTTCAAATGAGAAAAAGAAGGCAGGAGTGGTGATCATGATTTCTGACAAAGCAAAAGTAAATATAGATATGATGAAAAGAGACAGGGAAGGTAATTACGTCTTTATAAAAGGCATTATAGGCAATGAGGAAATAACAGTACTCAACATGTATGCACCAAATGGTATAGCATCCAAATTCCTATAGGAGAAACTGGCTGAGCTCAAGAAGGAAATAGATAGTAAAACCATAATAGTGGGAGATCTAAATATTCCTCTTTCAGATCTAGATAAATCAAACCAAAAAATAAATAAGAAAGTGGTAAGAGAGGTGAATGAAGTCCTAGAAAAATTAGATTTAATTGATATGTGGAGAAAAATAAATAGGGACAAAAAGGAATACACCTTCTTTTCAGCTGCACATGGTACATTCACAAAGATCGACCATGTAATAGGGCATAGAATCATTGCAAACAAATGCAAAAGAGCAGAAATAATAAATGTAATCTCATCAGATCATAATGCATTAAAAATAATAATTAGTAAGGGCACCTGGACAGGGAAATAAAAAAACTAATTGGAAATTAAATAATATGATTCTCCAAAACCATTTAGTTAAAGAAGAAATCATAGAAACAATTAATAACTTCATTGAAGAGAATGACAATGATGAGACATCCTACCAAACTCTGTGGTATGCAGCTAAGTCAGTACTCAGGGGAAAATTTATATCCTTGAGTGCATATATTAACAAATTAGGGAAGGCAAAGATCAATGAACTGGGCATGCAAATTAAAAAACTAGAAAAGGAACAAATTAAAAATCCCCAGCTAAAGGCCCAATTAGAGATTACAAAAATTAAAGGAGAAATCAATAAAATTCAAAGTAAAAGAACTATTGAACTAATAAATAAGACTAGGAGATGGTACTTTGAAAAAACAAACAAAATTGACAAAGTACTGGTCAATGTAATTAAAAAAAGGAAAGAAGAAAACCAAATCATCAGTATCAAAGATGAAAAGGGAGACCTCACCTTTAAAGAAGAGGAAATCAAGGCAATCATTAAAAATTATTTTGTGCAATTATATGGTAATAAACATAGCAATCTAGGTGAGATGGATGAATATTTACAAAAATATTAATTGCCTAGATTAACAGTAGAAGAAATAGAATACTTAAATAATCCCATATCAGAAAAAGAAATTGAACAAGTCATCAAAGAACTCCCTAAGAAAAAATCCCCAGGAACAAATGGATTCACAAGTGAATTCTATCAAACCTTCAAAGAACAACTAATTCCAATACTATGCAAACTATTTGACATAATAAGCAAAGAAGAAGTCCTACCAAATTTCTTTTATGTACAAATATGGTACTTATCCCAAAGCCAAGTAGATTAAAAACAGAGAAAGAAAACTACAGACCAGTCTCCTTAATGAACATAGATGCAAAAATCTTAAACAGAATACTAGCAAAAAGACTCAAGCAAGTGATCACGAGGGTTACTCATTATGATCAGGTGGGATTTATACCAGGAATGGAAGAATGGTTCAACATCAGGAAAATCATTCACATGATTGATCATATCAACAAGCAAACCAACAAAAACCACATTATTATGTCAATAGATGCTGAAAAAGCCTTTGACAAAATACAACATCCATTCCTATTGAAAACACTGGAAAGTTTAGGAATAGAAGGACCTTTCCTAAAAATAATAAACAGTATATATCTAAAACCATCAACAAGCATCATATGCAATGGGAATAAATTAGAAGCCTTCCCAATAAGAAGAGGAGTGAAACAAGGATGCCCATTATCACCTGTATTATTTAACATTGTACTAGAAACACTAGCAGTAGCAATTAGAGAAGAAAAAGAATTGAAGGTATTAAAATGGACAATGAGAAGACTAAGCTACCACTCTTTGCAGATGATATGATGATCTACTTAAAAAATCCTAGAGAATCAACTAAAAACTAATAGAAATAATCAAAAACTTTAACAAAGTTGCAGGATACAAAATAAATGCACATTAATCATCAGCATTTCTATATATCTCCAATACATCACAGCAGCAAGAGGTAGAAAGTGAAAACCATTTAAAATCACCCTAGACAATATAAAACACTTAGGAATCTATCTACCAAAATAAATGCAGGAATTATACCAACACAACTACAAAACACTTTCCAACAATTAAAACTAGATATAAACAATTGGATAAAACATTGATTGCTCATGGGTAGGATGAGCAAACATAATAAAAATGACCATTCTACCTAAATTAATTTACCTATTTAATGCCATATCAATCAAACTACCAAAAAACTTTTTTACTGAATTAGAAAGAAACTATAACAAAGTTCATTGGGAAGGACAAAAAACAAGAATATCAAGGGAAATAACAAAAAAAAAACGTGAAGGAAGGTGGCTTAGCAGTACCAGATATTAAACTATACTATAAAGCAGCTGTCATATAAATGCTATGGTACTGGCTAAGAGACAGAAGAGAGGATCAGTGGAATAGACTTGGTGTAAGTGATGTCAGCAAGACTGTCTATGATAAACCCAAGGAGCCCAATTTTTGGGACAAAAATCCACTATTTGACAAAAACTGTTGGGAAAATTGGAAAACAATATGGGAAAGATTAGGCTTAGATCAACATCTCACACTCTACACCAAGATAAATTCAGAATGGGTGAATGACTTGAATATAAAGAAGGAAACTATAAGAAAATTAGGTGGACATAGAATAGTATACCTGTCAGATATATGGGAAAGGGAAAATTTTAAAACCAAGCAAGAGTTAGAAAAAATTACAAAATGTAAAATAAATAATTTTGATTATATCAAATTAAAAAGTTTTTGTACAAACAAAAACAATGCAATCAAAAATCAGAAGGGAAACAAAACCTGGGAAAAAAATCATTATAACAAAAAATTCTGACAGAGATCTAATTACTCAAATATACAAGGAGCTAAATCAATTGTATGAAAAATCAAGTCATTCCAGAATTGATAAATGGGCAAGGAACATGAATAGGCAATTTTCAGATAAATAAATCAAAAGTATCAATAAGCACAGGAGAAAGTGTACTAAATCTTTAATAATTAGAGAAATGCAAATCAAAACAACTCTGAGGTACCACCTCATACCTAACAGATTAGCTAAAATGATAGAAGGGGAGAGTAATGAATGTTGGAGGGGATGTGGCAAAATTGGGACATTAATGCATTGCTGGTGGAGTTGTAAACTGATCCAACCATTCTGCATGGCAATTTGGATCTATGCCTAAAGAACAATAAAAGACTGCCTGCCCTTTGATCCAGCCATAGCATTGCTGGGTTTGTACCCCAAAGATATCATAGATAAACAGACTTGCATGAAAATATTTATAGCCATGCTTTTTGTGGTGGCAAAAAACTGGAAAATGAGGGTATGCCCTTCAATTTTGGAATGGCTGAACAAATTGTGGTATATGTTGGTGATGGAATACTATTGTGCTCAAAGGAATAATAAACTGGAGGAATTCCATGTGAACTGGAATTGATGCAAAGTGAAAGGAGCAGATCCAGAAGAACATTGTACACAGAGACTGATACACTGGTAAAATCAAATATAATGGACTTCTGTACTGGCAGCAGTGTGATGATCCAGGACAACTCTGACGGATTTATGGAAAGGAAAGCTACCTACATTCAAAGGAAGAACTGCAGGAGTGGAAACATAGAATTAAAACAACTTCTTGAACACATGGCTTGATGCAGACATGGTTGGGGATGTAGACACTAAATGACCACACCAAGACAACTATCGATAATATGTAAATAAGTCTTGATTGATCACACATATTAAAACCAGTGGAAATGCACATTGGATATGGGGAGGAAGTAAAGGGGAATTTAATGGGAAAGTTAAAACAAGAATCATGTAACCATGGACAATTTTTCTAAAAAAATAAAATATTTTTAAAAAATAAAATAAAATACTTGGACAAAAATAATAGTTAATACAGTAATTTATCAACAAGTACCTTTCCTGAGCGGTTATTCTACCATAGCCCTTGGGAAGGGGAGAATCAATACGCAGTCAGATAACAACATTTCCAATAGCCAATGAATAGCCTATTAATAACTAATCCAACATCAGGTTAGGCCTAGTGATGTTAACCATCTACCTAACCTCTCAGGGGTCCCAACCTGGGCAGCTGTTAGAAGGAAGCCACTGAAAGACTTAACCAACCAAGCCTGTCAGGGAGAAGAGAGATAGATTACATCCATAGCTATTATGAGAGGAGTGGGTGCTCTTCCCTCACCAAGTAAAGCTGGCTTAGTCCTTGGGCACCTGATCTCTCCTTCATTCATACTATTTCTAAGATTTACATACCATCTATCCTCCCAGATCTAGAGAGGAAGTCTAAAGGTGATATACAAAAGATATATATCAACCTCTTCACTCCTTTTTAACGATATCCATGTGAAATATGAATAATAATCCAACAATAATCTTAACTGTACTTTATATAATGATTTGAAGCTTTAAAAGTGTTTATATTGATTATATTTGAAATTCATATGAGCTCTATAGGCACCACAAAGTATCATTGGCCTCATTTCTCAAATGAAGTAATTAAATCTAGGAGAAGTTAAATGACTTGCCTAAAAGGTTACCCAAGTGTGACATATTCTCTGAATTTAAGTATTTCTTATTCCAGGTCCAATCCTTTATTTTGTACATGACACTTTCGCTCCCAAAGTAAGCACTTTTAGTCATGAATAGAGACATCTAGAAAGAATAAAAAGTACACTCTTTATAAGGAGCAAACTTTGCTTCTTAATAAGCCATCTAAAAACACAATTTTTCCTCCTGCTTTGCAGAATTCTGATCTTGGTTTTGCAATGTGTTCTAATTGCAAAGAGCAAGGCATTAGTTCCTGTTTCTACCACCACTCAACACCCCAAATCAGATTCATCCTCCCAATTCAATGTTTCATTTTCTGATTCATGCTTCTAACTCTTAAGGTAAAAACTGGGGCAAACTTATATTTTTATCTGGTTTCAGAAGTATGAGTAGGAGACAGGAATGGACAATAGTCTGGGACCAAACAAGTTAGGGAAACTGGGTTTGGCAGTTTGGGGAATGGCAGTTGACAGGAGTGACTGTTGGGCCTTAACTGTCACACTGATGCATCCATCCAGGGAGTCTGTGAAACTAACAAGTGAGTAGACTGACAATAGGTTTTATAAACAGGGTTTAATTCAATGAACTATAGTCTGAAAGAAGGAAAAAGGTTCAATTCTACCAGTCTATGGACAAGCCTGAAGGTGAGGGAATGAACTTATCTACACTAAGCTTTAGACTATAGCTGGCAGGGCACAAAGAATGTCAAGAATGAAAGTGGGATACTCACTGCTGAATCCTGTCAAAATCCAGCAATGATACAGCTTTCCCAGGTCTTCAGCCAGTACTCCTTCAGTTGGGTAAGTCAAGGAGCTAAACCAACCTGAGCTGACCAGCAACTCAGGTTAGGTTTTATAGTCTCAACCTAACCTCCCACAGGCAAATGACTTTCCTCCTTCTGGATACCAGGATATCAGGATAAAAACTCCACTTCCTCTGGGGTCTCCCAGGGGGTCAGTTATAATTTGTCCCCAGCCACCATGGAGTCCATCTCAGAGAGAGAAGCACAACTTCCTGCTTCCCCATTCCATTTAGAATTCTCCAGCCCTGTTTGCCTTTAAGCCTCACAGGTAACTAATCTTAAGCATCTTATTAATTTATCTTACAACATAATTGCCAATTTATTATTTACTCCTTGATGTGAGCAAATCACTAAACTATTTGTCTTTCAATATTCTTTTCTATAACATCAAGATGATTTTTACCTAGTTTTTATTTACCTTTCTGGGAAGCCCGAAGGATTAAGACTTTTCCATTGCTGATTACAATGTGATTAAATCCCACTAAAGTACTACTTTCATCAATATTCAATAATTTTTGTGTATTAATGGCTTTTGCTGCTTATTTTTGTTTTCTTTTTTTTTCTTTAAAATATTGTTTGTTATATAGATTAGCATTCTGGGAGGGGTAGGAGAAAGTATTCAAGGGAACTATAGGCTATGTTAAAAAATAAAACTATCTTTTAATTGGTTATTGTATAATACATTTAAAATAACATACTTGTGAGTGAATAGAGCCTAAGAATTATGCACTATGAAACTATAATGTAATAAAGTATCATCCTTCTTGGTGGTGCATAAACTGTATCTAACATATCCTCATTTTGTTTCAGTAGAGCCATGAGCTAAGTAGAGGGTAAATATAAGTAGAAAAGAGAAGATACTGAAATTCAAAATAGCTTTTCTAAGCTCATGCCATTGATAGATGACCAGGAACAAAATTGAACCTAGACTTTATTGCCAGACTAATATTCTAAAAAATTAATTCCCAGAGTGTGGTTTACAGAATACAGTAAAATGGTCTGTAAAGGTCCTCCATGAGATCTGCCAGATGGTACAGGATGGAAGAAATAGATTTTACTTTATTCATTTTCATTTTGGTGGAGGAATAAAGGCATGAATAGCCTTTGTTCTCTCTTTTCAAATCCTGCACTCATTCACACACACACACACACATGCACATGCACACACACACAAACATTCACACACGCAAATTTTTGTAGGGGAGAATATTAATCAGCAAATAAAGTCCAAATCTTTAAAAAGACTAATTTATACAGTGTAAACTCCTCTAAAAATGCTGTAATATGCAATTGTAGATAGTCAAAAGATATCAAACCAAAAGATATAACTTTATTTAATTCAATTCCACAAGCTTTCAATGAGTGCATTATGCATTAGTCACTGTGTTACTTTGGCTATTAGAGCACGAGAACCCCATTGGTCATTGGGCATATTATTGTTTTAGAGTTAATTTTTAGAGTCTTGGGTAATCCTTCATGACTTCTACAGGGGATTTACTTGACAGAGATACTGGACTAATTGGCCATTTCCTTCTGTTGCTCACTTTACAGATGAGAAAAGTGAGGCAAACAGATTAAGTGACTTGTCTAGAGTCACATGGCTAGTATCATCTGAAGCCTTATTTGAACTCAAGAATATGTCTTCCTAAATCCACACCCAGCACTCTTGTCCACTGCACCACCTACTGTAATGCAGGGGCTAACTGCAATAGAAGGGGATGGAGTGTAGATGGTATAAGGTCACCCCAAGGGGACTTTAGGCAGATGTAGAAGTTGGTATGTGTAACAGGGGTCCTGAACCTAAGCTGAATGAGAGGCAGATGAGACTCTCTCTCACAAGCCAAAGACAAGACCCCTTTAAGATCAGGATTCTCGGCCTCTGCCCCTGGGAGTTGAAATCAATTCTATTGGACAGTTGGTGTAGTTTCCAGGAAAGAGGCTGGGACTTCCTGAAACTAACTGTTTAATAAAAGTTTGCCAACTAGAGCTAATTATCTGATCTGACTGCTGGTGATACTTGACCCTTGGTACAGGTAAAGGCAATGGCTTCAAAGATCTTTAACTTGAGTTTAAATGGGTTTATTGGTAATTAAAATTGAATCAGGTAAAAGGGAGTTGGAAAGTGGGTGAGGTAAGCTAAGATCTTGACTAAATAATATTAACTAAACTACTTTAGGAAATACAGAAAGATCTTCTTTAGGTGCAGCAGTGTGAGTAAGCCTTGAGGGCAATGTCAACTCTGATACTTTTGGTTGCTGACCCAGGGCTGCCAGGATGTCTTGATAGTAGAATTTATCTCTTACTTATAATGAGGGTTGTTGGGTATACCAAAGAGCTGTTGAATTTGGCTAGCAATGGTAGTTGTTCCTATCTGCCTAAAGAATCTACCCCAAAACCACCCTGACCACCCAGGGACCCACTTTCTACCCTTTCCTACCTAACCCTGGAGTTTAGAGCCAGAAGTGGAGCCAGGGATCTGGGGACCCCTTTTTATACCCTCACTTCAACTGTCACCCTGGCACCCAGCCTGGGTCCTCAGCCAGGTTCTGTGTTCTAAATTGGCAACTGCCAGCTTGCAACCCATGAAAACATGATTACAAGATTTTATACATAATACTACCTACAGTCTAACAAATCTGCAAGTGTTTAAGTGCTTATGAAAATCTTCAAGTTGATTAGTACAAAGTCCTCTAATGTCACTGCATCCATTCTCCATCAAATTCTCTCATACTGACATAGTTTCCAGGAGATGACCTCCTACTGTGATGGATAAAAGAAGGGGTACACTAAAGTTAGAGGGTTCTCTCCTTCCCTTGCTGAGTGACAGAGGTGTAAAACATGATTGAGGTGATAGAAGAGGAATGAAAGGGATGGCTGAGTTTAGGGAGGAATGACAAGTTGGTATTAAGATGGTAAGGGTACAGGGTGAGGTGTTCAGGAGAGGCAGCTAACACCAAGCTAGAGACAGAGGATACTGGGGGGAAATAGGCAAACTCTTCCAAGCAGGAAAGGTATTCCTACAGACACAAGGAATAGGGCCAGTCAGAAGTGGTTTGAATCTGACTTGAGGGCTTTCTTATCAGTTTCTCAAGTCTTCAAAGGAGGAATCACAAGGCTCCTCCCTGTCAGTGAAACTGAAGTGATTCAGGAGGAAGCCTTGGGCAACTATTTCTTCCCAAGATGGATGCTTCCAGTTTCCCTCAAGAAATAAAGAGAATAAATCTTTCCCCTTCAACCCTTGCCTAATTCTTCAACACAATGATTCTCCAGAGGGTTTGATTAGGTAACAAAGGGATTCATTAATGTTCAGAGTTGGTCAGGAAGGAGAGAGGGGTTTGGGGTTTCTGACAGCTGCTAGGGAGAAACTCAAGATGGGGAAGGGTCATAGGAATGGGTTAGACTGAGAGAACCTGCTTCTCTCAGGCAGGGAAGATTTGGCTGCTCTTAAAGTAGAGGGAATACTAAAGGGATAGTTTGAATTCAAGGATGTCCTACTTGCCTATTGGGGAAAACTAAATCCACAAAGTCTATTCACTAAAAACTTAAAAGCCACCCTGCCTCCCAGAGTCCTGGGAAAACAGGTAGGGAATCAGGGAAATAATATGGAGAAGGTCAGGGAGAGGTCCAGAGAAATTAGCTAGGTTCAAATTGTCCAGAGACAAAGCCCAGGCCAAAGCAAAACTGAAAGCCAAGCAGAGCTCTAGTTAGTCTTTCTGCTCTGTTCAAGCTTCAGGGACCAACTGACTCCTCTCAGACTTCTAAGACTTCTAACTGCCAGAAGTTTTCAGTTGGCCCCCTGCAAGAGCAAAAGCCTCTCTTGCATCTTCTGCATTACACTACTTACTAGTATGATGTCAGTTTTCTTGCTGTCTCAATGTAATCATCTTATTCAAAGTTTTCTAGGGATTCTAAATTTTCAGAACAGGTAATTCTTTGATTTCTATGTTGACTCTTCCCACTGTGTTACTACATGCAGAACGGCAGAATAATTAATCTGTAAATCAGGAAGATTTCATGAATATTACCACTTGCTTCAACACTCCTTTATAATCACTTATAGTATACTACTACATACATATACTTGAAATGCATCTTCCCTCCCTCCATTGCCCTTTCAATCATGTGTAAATTTGACCCTTCAGAGATGTTGGTTCACAGAAATATAGCAACATTAGAAAAAGATGTCTTGAGAACCAGGCTTTTTGTAAAAAAAATTAATCAGTTGCTTAAGTCATTGAAAGTGCTATGTAACTACCCTATCTCCTGGTTAATTCTGGTTTTAGCCCATTATGTACCTGCACTAATGGTCCAATATGTGTCCTAAAGGATTATTTTAATAACTTCTCAATACAACTGCATATAGAAGTATATGCTACTGGTATTCACTATTCTTTCAGGTGTTTTTTTTTCCCCACATGAATTGTTATAATTGTTAGTTCATTGACTTTTTTGAGGTGTTGTAGGGGCAACCAGGGAAGAGTTGTTCTCTAAGCATGTAAAAATATTGGTTTGTAATTCATAAAAGATTTCTAGATAGGATATAAAGAATTGAAAGCCATGTTCATAGAAGTGATCATGAAAATCAAAGAGTAAGTGAGATTTCTGAGGTGGATAGTCTTCAAATGAGGTTTGGGAGTCCTAACTGGAAGAACTGCAAAGAAGTAGATTTTGTATTATTTTAATAGCTAAAGGAGAAATGTATTCTGTGAGGAAACTTCTGGTATGTAGGACCAATTACTTATAGCAGCTATCATCCAAATTGATCATAAATGCTATGAATGTTATTATTGGATATATTGCTATTAGATCTTCAATATGAATTTCACTCATTGCTGAAAGTGTTTCACTTAGCAAGATTTGCTTTGAGGTTATTGTGGAGTAGTATAATATTTTGTACAGGGGCAGATAATTTTATTTTTTTTACAGTCACATATTGAAAGATTCATCTGCTTTAATCTACTGCCTTTAAAATCATGATCTACCAATTCTAATTTTTCCACTTTCACTCTGAGAATTTGTCTAGATTTGTCTAGATCAGCACTTTGCAAATTGTGCCCAGGAAACCCTAGAGGTCCACAAGATACTTCAGGGAGTCCAGGACGTCAAAATATTTCCATAATAACATTGATACATTTTACTTTCTAACATGATAATTATTGATAGATATATTTCACATACACAAAAGCTTTTTGGGTGCTAGATATTTTAAGAGTGAAAAAGAGTCCCAAGAACAAAAAGTTTTAGAACTAATGTTTTAAAGAACATGCTTTGTTGTTGCCAGGCCAAGCTTATTAGTCTAAAAAATGTGAAATGAATTGACATGGCTGCATTACAATTCCTTGCTTATTATATTTTTCTCCAAGGAATGGGTAGTAGAAATTAACTATTGAAGTTTTTCTTTTATACCAATTACTTATTTCTTCTTAATCTCTTCTAGTCACTTAGTGGTTCGAGTAGAAATAGGTGTGAAAATACACATTTCTATTAAAATTGCTAGGATCATGTAAGAGAAATTACACATGAAAATGTGGGGAGTTTCTTTTACTATGATATACTGTAACCATTAATGAACTATTCATTAATAAGCATTTTGTTTTATGTTGTATACTGAAATAAGTAACTGGGAATAAATAGGGGATTAGAAGGGGAAACACAAGTACAGCAGGGTAAAACCAATCCCTCACTGACTTGGAATAGGTAACAAACTATCACAAACTTAGCTGGGGAAATAAGGTAATAATAGAAACCAACACAGCCAGGGAAACAGAGTATTTAACAGTGGGTTCTTGTAGTCTGGGAAGGAGAAGTGAAGGAAGTTTATATAAAAGTGTTTTAATAGTTAACACGGGAAGGACAGGGAGGTAAAAGGATCAACTGTCATTAATGACTATGGATAGTTGCGAAGAGAATGTTGGATAGGGAAAATGGATTCTCTAACACTAACTACAAGCAGCCAACTTAGGCAGGGCTGATAAGGCAGGGGTTACTGGGAATCTCACAGAGATGTCCTCTGGATGTTTTCAAGCTGGATCAGGTCTCAGGAAACTCCAGGTGAAAAACCAACTAAATCTACTGAGGAAGTTAGGGAGAAAGATATATCTGTATGTCCACCATACAAGATAACACTCTAATCTCAACCTGAACTTCTTGGGCTTGGTAGATGATCTTATATATACTTCACAAGGCACAGAGATAACCCCAAATCCATAGGGTCTTTAATCTGTTGCTAAACTCCAACCCCCAAAAGCCAAATGCCATTAGAGAGAGTCACTGAGAGGTCCCTTTGCAGCATTCCAAGTTTGTAATGTTCAGCTCTGCCAGCTTTTGCCTGGTCTGCTTTTGCACTAACTATAATAAATCCTAATCTATAATTTTCCTATAATGATATGTTTGGTGTTAGTATTGTCTATCATGATCAGGCCCTAGTATATAGAAAGTAAAGAATCTTTAAACTTCTTGGAGTGTATATTTTTAGTAGTGTTTCTGAAAACCTCTAATGGAACTGAATTTTATATAAGTAAATTAGAGAATAGAAAGAAGGATGGAATTTGGAATAGAAGGACCTGAGTTGTAATCCTAGATCTATGACCTAAAGCATGATTATGGAGCCCTTTGGGGTTCAGTTTTCTTCTATGTAAAATGAAACAATTGAACTAAATAAATTTTAGCATCTCTTCCAACAGTACATTCAAAGGCAAAATCATACACATTTTAAATATAGTTAGGAAGTTCAATATTAGAAGGGATTCATTAAGGGAGGGAACTAACTACTGGTAGTCACTTCTTAATTCAACTATCTTATAAATCTGATTTTTTGAGGAAAGTGCCCCACCAGTAATTTTTTTTTTGTCTTCTCCATTAGATTGTTAGTTCCTTGAGGATAGGGATCAGATTTTGTTTCTTCTTGTATCTTCTGTGCTTTCCATAGTGCCTAGAACATAGCAGGTGCTTAGGAAATGATTATTGAATTGAATCTTGTTTTCAGGAATCCTCATTTTTAATGGAACTTTTTCCTAACACATGATTCCTTGTAAAATTATAGAGTCTTCTGTACTTTCTTATAATGACATGGGTAGTATTTGTATGCCAATGCATAGGGCAATTATGAGAATGAAAGGAATTTCAGAACATTCCTCTCCTAGGAACCTTTTAAAAATTTCAGATACCTTTACAGTATATCTAAAAAATCTTAGTTCAGTTTTAAGCTCTAATAGCTTTAAATAATAAATGAAGCTTTTAATGGCTCTAGAAGTTATATGTTTTAATAGGATGAAACAGCACTAAGACTTTTAGGACATTCTGTTTATCTGGATTGATGTCAGTTAAATTTTCCCAAAGGCAGAGTGAATTCTAAAACTTCTGGTGCTCCATTCCAATGATAAATTTCTATGCTTTTGTGAATGGTAAATTTAGCTGTGACCCAGGGCAAATCACTTTCTTTGGGTCTCAGTTTCTTCATGGGTAAATCGGAAATAATATTTTCACTGCCTAACTCACAGGCTTATTATGAGAAAGATATTTTGTAAGTTGTATAGTTCTTACTAACTGGAAAACATCATCATCATCATCATCACCATCATCATCATCATCATCATCATCATTATCAGTCACTATAATTATTATTCTTATCTTAGCTAATGGCTATATAGTCACTGTGTGGCCCTGAATAAGTGACTTCCTCTTTTAGGAATCTAGTTAATTAATCCATAAAAATGATTTTCATACCTCCCCAGAAGGGATATACTGCCCCCCCTGCATACAATCCCTCCCCTTGTACCAAGAATTCTATCTTCAGGCAAAGGCTTATTGCATTTCATTCTAATAATTGATTTAGCTCCTTGGATATTCTGGTAGTTCCCAATTATTCAGCATGACTGAGCAAATACATTTTGAAGTAGAGAAGCCAGAGTTCAGTACATAGAGTAACTCTCTAAAGAAATTCATGATTAAGATTGGACATTTTATATCTGATTGTGAAAGTGAGTCAAGTTCCTCAAAAAAAAATGCAAATTTCCTATGATGACAGCTACTAAAGATAACAGATGAGTCTTTAAATCATTTCAACCTTTCCACTCTCCTTATATAAACATGAAAGCAGAAGAACTATAAATCTTGTTAAAAATTACTTCCACATCTGTTGGTAGATAGTGTTAAAAACCATTGCAAAGAGAATTGGAACCACAACTACCACCCATTATAATGGTTTCTCTGCTTTGTTCCACAGCCACCTGCTACACCAATATAATAATATCTCTGATTTGTTCCTCCATTTTACTGTGTGATTACCCATTGTGCCAGGCTAACAAGTTGTTTCTGTTTTACTCACTTGCTAATCAATTTAGAGATACTTCCCAGGTTTTTAAGTTACTGACTTTTCATCTTACTTTAATAGCTATTTCATAGACATTTCAATTCCATTCTACTGTAAAATAAATACTAGAAAACAAAATAAATAAAAACAAAATAAACTTATTAAAACTTGAGTAGAGGCAAGTAGGTGGCTTGGTGGATTGAGAAGCAGACCTAAAGATAGGAGGTCCTAGGTTCAAAGCTGGCTTCAGACATTTCCTAGTGTGTAATCCTGGGCAAGTCACTTAACCTCCATTACTTAGCCTTTAACACTTATGCCTTCAAACAAATATGTAGTATTGATTCAAGGATGAAAGGTAAGAATTTAAAAAACAATTAGTTTCTGGGAAACTATGGATTATTGGTCCCTGAATCCCTAAAATAAATCCATCCATTTAGTCAATAGAATAACAGAAAAGCAAAATATATAGATTTCTTGAAAAGAAATCCAGAATTATATATACATATGTTAACCTTAGACAACATAGAACTACTAAAGTAGTAAAAAAAAAAAAACAGGTCTTTAATCATAAAAGAGATAGTGTTCAATATTTTGGCCACCACACAGAGTCAAAGCCTAAAAACCACACAGCACCAAAGGCACTCTGGAAACAGTATCTCTGAGAGGATCACTGTACTAGATGATTCTCTGAAGAACAATAGAATTTGGAGAACTTATATACCAATTGGGGAACTAAGGACAGGGAAATATGATTGATTGACATTACCATGGCTACAAGGAAATGAGAGCCCCAAACCACACTGACGGGATGCAAACAGACTTGGGAAAGAAACCATAGCCAAAGGCTGGAATATCAAGGAGTGGTCTACTTACAATAGATACTGAAAGGGAAAGATCCAGCCAATGTTTGGGCTACCAGAAAGAGGACTTTGATACAATGGGAGAAACTACCAGGACAAAAGGATACTTATTTAGATCTACTAGTTCCACCCAACTAGGACCATTAAGTACCTTAAGGTCTATTATTCAGTCTGAAATGGCTAACTCTGGGACTTCCCATGGGATGATTTCTCAAGGGACAGGAGCAGAATAGAAGTCTCCAAATTTCAAGTTACACATTATACCTCTGACCCTAGTAATAATAATATCTAAAGCAGGATTGTTGTCAGAGTCACCTGAGATAATTTTGTAGAATTTATTGTGAATCACAATGTACCATGCAGATGCCAGATATTATGAATTTAACTACATAGTAGCAGATCCTTTTAGAAATAATATTTTCTTAAGGGGCAGGTTGTGTATAACTTTGGGTCTTAGAAGACAAAGGGTGAAGAGAACCCTAAAAGGTGAAATGGGAGCACTAGTCAGTCAGTAAACATTTATTAAGCACCTACTATGTACCAGGCACTGGCCTAAATGCTGGGAATATAAACATGAAAAAAAGAAACTCACCACTTTCAAGGAGATTATAATCTATTGGGGGAAGACAAAAAAGGAAACTGGAAATTTGGATGTGGACAAACTGGAAAATTGGATGTGGATAAAGGAAAGTATAGGAAAATAATCAAATAATATCAGAAGCAGAGAATAAGTGATATGATGGAGGATCAAGGCTGATGAGATCTTAGAGAATGATAAGGTTATCTCATTAATGAGCTTCCTGGGCCCTGGTAGATGAGAAGTAAGAGAAGTCCAAGATTGTACAATCAGATGAGAGATGAGCAACTTGTCTTTTTTACTATTGTTCAGGACTGACACTGTTCCAGTTGAATAATCTCAGAACTGAACCATGGTCTACAACATAATTCTCTGTTACCCTACAAAATTACTTTCAATTTATTTTGAATGTATAGCATTTATTTATTGATTACACAAGTTATTATTAATATTTTTTCAGATCTGAGTGCTTAGCACATTACCTGGCACATAGGAAGCACTTAGAAAATGCTTATTAACTGACTGACTGAATTTTCAAATTTCTTCATATTACCAAAATTTCCCATTTTGGATTCATATTTATATTTTTCTATAAGAAATTTCTATTTATTTATGGCACTAGACAAATAAATGCTTAACTGCCATAGTCTCTAAACTCTCAAAATTGTCAAAAGAAATTTCTGAGCCCATAATTTGATATTTACTCATTATAATTAAAAACATTAATTCTTTTCTCAGTAACTTCATGATGAATTTTTTTATCAATAAATTGTGAGAAAATATAGAAAGAAAAGACAAAATAAAACAGAATGGATTCCCCAATTAGATTCTATCAGTACATTTCATTCTCTTTTTGCTATTGTTTATGTTTATTTCATGTATTATTTGTTTCAAATATTTCCATTTTTACTTTTCCTTTCAAATATAGTTCAAGTGCTTTTTTCTAGTTTCATCTCTTATCTCTATTTTCAGAGAATTTTTCACACAATCGAAGAAAGTGAGCAAGACGTCCTCATACTATTGAAATATACACATAATGCAATTTAAAAAGAAATAATTTGAAATTTCATTCATAATCGGTGATCAGAATTTAATGATGTTTGCATTGCTTGACTGAAGATCCTCAATATTGCCGCAAATAATACAAATTGTATATAAAGGTATAGACACGAAGATTAATAAAACTATTTTCTCTTTGTCCTTAGATAAATGGAGATCATTTAAATGCACAATTTATACAGAGGAGGTAAATTTATCTACAGAATTTGTATGGGCGAGCATTATTCCTATCAATTGATAGCTAGGGCATAAAGAAAGAAAATAAATGTTTCTTTTGACATCTGTGAAAATTTAAATATTTGCTAACAAAAGGCCTATTTAATTGTGACTAATGATTCTATAATGAACTATAAGTTCAAATTGTAGTGATGAAGGCCAATTTTAAGTCCTCCACACATAATGACATTTGTTAGGTTCAGGTCTCTGAGAGTCTTTAATAAAATTCTTTTTTTTTTTTTTTAATTTTTTAATCCTGGGACTCCATTCTAGGAGCATAGGGCCACAACCAGTAGGCAATGTGTCACACAGTCGCTCAGGGTCACCCAGCTGGGAAGTGTCTGAGCCCGGATTTGAACCTAGGACCTTTTTGTCTCTAGGCCTGGCTCTCAATCCACTGAGCTAGCCCAGCTGCCCCTACTTTAGGTTGCAGTTTCTTTAGCAGATGTAGTTTTTACAGGGTGGGGTTGCTAGCCCCACCCCAACCCTCCTCCTTTTTCATCCAGGCTAGGGACCGTCCTTGGCCCAGGAGTGGTAAGGGAGGCCGGACTTGAACCTAGGACCTCCAGTCTCTAGGCCTGGCTCTCAATCCACTGAGCCACCCAGCTGCCCCAATAAAATTCTTAAAATGAACTATTTCATCATAACTATAAAATATTCTGCAGACTTCTGATGGTTGTAGGCATTAGTATTAAGTTGTTTCAGACATTCTAAATTATGAAGGCAAAATGGAAAAAGATGACCTCATACATTTATTCAACTACTTCTCCATCTATCAGAGATTATAGCCATTTATAAGAAATAAAAAATGAAGATTTTATACTTTATTTTTTCCCAACACACTGAAAATGGAGAGGATGACAATTGAAAAACAAATATGGGCTCATTTCATATCTCCAAGATTGGTAACATGTCTGTCTTATTGTGGTAAGAACTTTGGTATATGAATAAAATCATACTATAATGATTGCTTTGTGAAATTCTAACATATGAGAGAAATTCTTTTATTTTATTTTTCCAGTGACAAATCCCTCTGGATACATGTAAATGATATTAAATGTGCATGCTCTTCTAATCTCATTATCAAGTAGCATTAATACCATCCCCATGTGTTGAAAGCACCTGTTACTTAATTGTTCAAATCCAGTAGACAAAGAAATCCTCAATACTGAGATATGTAACTGTCTACCTAGGGTAATACAGAGGTGACACACAAAAGCAGGACACACCCACACAACCCATGTAACAGGATTTTCACAGGATAAGAGACCTCTCACAAGGGATGTGGGTGTTAGGTGAAACCACTCTAGTTGGCAAGATGACAGTTGACAGTTAACTGGTCATCAACCAGCTGGGGAAACACAAGTGTTGGATACGATCTCTCAATGGGTCCTTACTGTGGTTTGAGGAAGAAAATAGGAAGTAAAATAAATGAGTTTATTAAGAGGTTTAGGGTTGGAGAAATGAGGAAAAGGTCACACTACACTAGATAACTATGGACAGACTTCAGGAACTGGAAATGGTCTAAATCTTCACTGAGCTAACTCAGGTCCAACTTTTGGAGGTTAGAAGGGGATATGATGGTCTCACATTTGGGACCACTTCAGCTCCAGCAATGTTCATAGCTTTCCAGGATCCTCAGCAATTAATCCATAAAAGGTAAAGACAGGGAGATGAACGATCCTGGCATATCCACCACCCAAACCTGGTCTTGTTGCCCAACCTGAATTTCCTTGGGTAGATGTTTCTTTTTGGAGACAAATCCACTTTTCCTGGGCTATTCACTGGGACAGATAAACTGCTTCAGCTACAACAGAGTCACTCCAGGAAAAAAACTCCTTTCTCACCATTCCATGGTTGGAACCTTCCAGCCTTGCCTGATTAAGTCTGGCCATTATCTCACCCTAAATGTCTAAATCTTAATTTATAAATTTACCTATTACAATACTCAATTGTTTTTGTCCTTATTTATACAAATCTTGCAATATTTTCATTGGTTAAAAATCTCTTAAATTTATTTTATATTGGAAAAGGATCTATTGACAATTTAGTCTAAGACTCTAGTTCCTTATTTTATTCCAAATCTGTCCCCTTACCAACTGTATGTCACCTAATTTGATTGGATTAAATTGTCTTTAAGTATCAAATTAAGCAGTTGAGCTTTAAAATTAAAAACATAATTTCAGAAACCTAAAAAAATCTTAAAGGGTGTAGCTCTACCTCTTAAAATTATGCTTGAATTTTGTTTGCACTAATGATTTGCCATTTATCAGCCTCTTAGTATCTTCTATTATAGTTTTACCTCACTCCTCCAGAGAATGCAAATTTCATAAGAGCAAGATCTTTTTCAAACCCAGTCTTGGTATAGTGAGTACCTAAGTAGACCCTTTAGATCACAATAAATTCTTTAATAAAGTTTTATTGAATTAAAATAAATGTGACTACTTTTCCTAAAATATACCATATGTTGATATCTTTTATATAAATTCACAAGACTTCATATGTATAGTTATGTATACTTAGTTTCATCCCTATTGATTGCTTTTAAATAAAGTTAATTCTAACTACCTCCACAACTAAACTCTGATATACAGTTTGAATGAATTAAAGTCTCTAATTTTATTCTTTCCTTACTTTAAAACTCCTTTTAGTTATTGTATGATTCTCCAACTAACGATATCCAGAAATGAACATAACATTCTTTTTTCCTCTTGATTCAAAACCTGATACTATTTCATATCCCAATAATACATAATTGTAGATGTGAATCTAACTTTAGATAACTCTAAGGATTCAATAAGTATTCATTGCCTCATATTACACAACTTTATTCAATAAACTTTTAAAATTTTATATTAATATTCTTGATGGGGAAATTATGATTTATAAACACATGGGCAAGGATAACAGAGTGTCAAGAGAGATATTCTCATCTACCAGCTAAACAATGAATGAGAATTTTACTATCTGATTCCTAAAGAAGGGATGGAGAACATTACATTCACAGAGTTGATCTATATTTGTTCATAACTAATACATTTGTGTAGAAATCAATTATCCATCTACAAGGCAGACTGTCAAAATAGGAAAAAATTAAGTGAGGAAAAATTTGGAAAGAAACAATGAAACCTCAGGTTGAACATATTTTAGTGACTTATCTTCTCTAGTTGAAAAAACCAAAGTGTTATTGATTCATATTCTTAAAGAAATGTCATGTAATTACTCCATGATTTATTTATTGGTTATTGAAACCAAAGACACATTTCTACAAATAAATGTATGAAATTCTAATCTTATCCAAGGGGATAGTCCCTTCACAATGCAGATCACAGACCATCTGTATGTTGCTTGACTCTTATCTATGTCTTTCCACATATCCTCCAGAAAGCACTCTGAACTTGCCAAGACCTTCCTCTGGTTTTCTCCATGTTATTAGATACCAGATACACAGATTTCTCACTGGCAACCCTTGCTTACATGAACTGACATGCTTTTTTTTCATGTCTCTCTGATTACATTCTTAAAGATTTATCACTTCGAGTGAACATTCCTTCATTAGTAATAAATTGCATTCTGCTTGTATTCTACCATGCATATCTCCATTTTCCCAAGAAAGACTTGAGTATAATACAACTGATTGAGTGTGTATGTGTTTGTGTGTATGTGTAAGTGTATTATTGATATAAATCTTATCAACTAACTCTGACAGGTGATCTTTTTTTGCCTTATCTAGTTAGGAATCAGGCTACATGGTCACTTTATTCAACCACTTAACTTTTCCCCACACCTCCTCTCCTATACCTATTTATCTGATGTCTTCCCTCCATTCAAAAGTAACCTCTTTGAAGGCATGAATTGTCTTGCTCAATTTAATATATTGTGTGTGCACTCCTGCCTAAACATAGTTGCTAGCATATATTATGAATTCTCTATACATACTTTAAAGTACAACAATATGTAAGAGATATTTTTGAAAGTTTAGAAAATAATTGTTAACTTTTTCAGAATACTCAAAGCCTTAGTTCTTCTCCCTAATTAACTAAATAGAAAGCAGGACTCCATGTAATTTAACCTAGAGGAATACCAGTGACTCAGAGTAAAAAGTCAGAGTAGACATCATTCTTAATATGGGAAAAAAGGAGCAATAGATCCATAATTATTAATGTCTCTGAAACAACTGAGCAAGTGCCAGCATATTGTAATTTTTGTACAAACACAAAAACGATGTATTTTGTACTCCAAGTGTCCTTTAGCCACTTGAAAGAGCTGTTTCAGTTCTATCATCCATTAAAGAATGAGACTCTAATTGTACCCTGACAGTCTCTGGGATTTGGGCTGCCAAAAGATCCATTATGTTGTACCCAATAAATGGTCCCTAAAATATAGTGATGACACCTTAGCTTCTGAGCTATCAATGAGAACACATCAATTTAGTGAAATGCTGAGATAGAGACATATGTTTATTGAAGGAAATAATGTTGTTATTTGTACCTTCCTCTATAAAAGCCTGTAACCTATTTATCACCTTAATTACTTTACTTTGGGTGATGAAACTCCACATACAATTGAAGATTTTTACCTATTCTGCAATTTGTAATCTTCTGGAGTTTTCTAGAGGCATCGAATTTAAATAACAAGGGTTGCTAGGTGGCATAGTTAATAGAGGACCAGGTCTGAAATTCGGAGGAACTGGGTTCAAATCTAGATATAGACACATCCCAACTGTGTAACCTGGGGCAAATCACTTAAACTCATTGGCCTAACCCTTACCCTTCTACCTTTGAATTGATATTAAAGAAGAAAGTAATAATTTGGAAATTAAATAAATAATGATAATGGCAATAATAGTAGTAATAATAGCATTTATATTATGTTTTAAGGTTTACAAAGTTTTTAAAATATATTTTAACTCATTTAATCCTCATAACAACTCTATGAGGTAGATGCTATTATTATTTCCATTTCATGGTGGCAAAAACTGAGGCACACAAAATTTAAATTACTTGCCCAGGGTCACATAGCCAGAGAGTATCTGAAGCAGGATTATATTTTCAGGAATTCATGTCTTCAGGTCCTGTATGCTATAAACTGTGCCACCCTGCTACCAGGGTTACACTGTAAAAATAACGACTCAATGAATTTATGGGATATAAACTGATTAGATACTCTGCTGTATTTACAAAGTATCTTTAGTTTATATAAGTTAAGTGGAACTTATAAGTGAACTTCTCTTCAGGGCCAGGCCCAAGGATACTAAGGAGACTAGTTATACAAAAATAAACTATTTATTGAGAATATAAATATATGAAAGGATTTCTAACACTAAGGGATTCTAACATCACCCAAAATAAAACTCCCTGGTTCCACAAGGAATCACTTCTGTTTTCACTAATCCTTCCTGATCTGACTAACCCAGGTTTCCCCTATTCTTCAATAAAATAACACTATTTAATATAATTCTCAACTTCGTCTCCAAGTTATTAAAATAACAAAGGCCAGCTGACTGAGGCTCATCAAGAACCAAGTTAGGACCCTTGAGCCTTAGCAGACTCAGAGTCCAAAGCAAAGACCAAATTTTTCTTTGGTCTTCCCAGAGATAAAGCAATCTATGAAACAGCAATAGGCAGTCACTAGTGTTTTCCAAGTTGGAAAAGGAAATCACTTAGTTCCTTCAGGCTTTCCCTTCCTTCCCTTCTACCTTCAGACAGTGAGGAGAGAGAGAAAAGAAGATGTCACCTGCACCCAACACTCAGAGAGAGTAACTGCCATCCTCTGAGAGCAACTGCCAACTCCCTCAGAGCAACTACCACAGAAAAACTGTTACATCTTCCCCACACACGGTCAACATTTGAAACTGACACTCTGTCTCAGATCTGTTTCAAATTCCAATTCTTTCTCAAGCCAACTTCTCCATTTCTTACCTCTAAACTAATATAACAAAGCTTAATTTCTAATATCACCCTTATAACTAACACAAGTAATGTGTCATAGGTAGGACTAGAACCCAGGTCTTCCTGACTTTAGGGCTGAATTTATATTCACTGATTTCTGTTCCCTCTCACATAAGATCAATTATAATGAAGTACCACTTTTTCCTTTCTCATTTACAAGCAAAAAGAGGAGCAAGAATTCTATATAAAATAGATTGTCCTCCTCCAACTATTCGGAATAGTTTGATATGTAGGAAAGTCAGAGAATATTCCAATTTATTTGCTGTTAACTCTAAATTGCTTCTTTAATTTTTTTCAAAGAAATTTTCCATAATTTCTACCCAAAAGGAAACATTAACTGTACTGGTTTTTTAGTTAGGTAAATATAGGAATTCAATGAGTAGAATCATAAAGGTATGACTAAGAGATTGAGTCAGAGGTTAGAGAGTACAAACATAAACTACAAATCCTATAAGAAGGGTTGAATCAAGAGGAAAAATAATCAATTAAGAATAGAGAGGGGGAGATACACTTTTCCTTTAAGTATTTCTTCTTTTGTTATAGTGGCTAGATGGAAAGCCTTTTAGTAAAAAACAAAACAAAACAAAACAAAAACCTGACATCTCTTTTTAAAATTTATAATTTAAATTTTTTCTCAGATCATGAAATTAAAATTTTAATATCATTTTCTAACATTTTATGATTTATGATCTTTCCCTTTATCCCACCCTTCTAATCACCTCAAGATGGCAAATAATATGAAGTTGTGTATGTGCTATCACATAGTAAATATATCTATATTCTTCATATTATGAAAGAAGACACATATGGTTCACACTATAGAAAAATTCATGAAGGAAATAAAGTGAAGAATGGTACGTTTCAATCTGCATTCAGACTCACTTCCTTCTATGGCAATAGATAGTCTTTTTCTTCATGATTCCCTTAGAAGTATCCTTGATCACAATAATAAAATATGCTGATCATAGTTAAAGATAATAATCAAATGATTTAGAGATGATCATCATATTTTATTATTGTGACTATATACAGCATTCTCTTGGTTCTGCTCACTTTACTTTTAAATAAATATGATAAATATTTATTTTTCCCAGATTACATGTCAATATAATTTTTAAGAATTTGTTTTCTGATATTTTCCAATCCATATTCTCTCCCTCATTACAAACACTCTCCCCTCTCCAAGAAGGCAAGTAATATGATATGTCTTGTATATATATTAATATACAATACATATTTCCATGATTGTCATGTTGTGAAACAAAACACATTCCTTACACTAGAGAAAGAAATCTATGGAGGAAATAAAAATGGTATGTTTTAATTTGCATTTGTGCCCTGACTATTCCTTCTGTAGTGTTGGATATCCTTTTCTTTTTTGTCAATAATCTCTTGAGTTCTCCTGGATCATTGCTTTACTGAGAATAGTTAAGTTATTTATAGTTGATTATCATGCATTATTATCGTTAAGTGTACAATGTTCTGCTTCTGTTCACCTTACTTTGCATCACTTCATATAAGTCAATTTTTTATTTTCATCCTTTTTGTCATTTCTTATGACACAATAGTTTTTACAAGCATGTACCACAACTTATTCAGTTATTCCTCAATTTATGGACATTCCTTCATTTCCCCATTCTTTGATAGTGCAAAAAAGGGCTCCTATAAAAATTTTTAACCAGATAAGTTCTTTTCCCCTCTATTTAATATTTTTGGGGATATAGACATAAAAGTGGTATTAATTGGTTAAAGGGTATGCACGGTTTGATGGCCTTTTGGGTATGAATGGCTGTATCAGTTCACAGCTCCACCAGCAATATATTAGTGTCCAAATTTTCCACATGACCTCCAGAATTTATTATTTCCCTTATTCTGTCATATTAGCCAATCTGATGTGTTTGAGGTGGTACCTCAGAGTTGTTTTAATTTCTTTTTCTCTAATGAATATTTGACACATTTTTCTCATAGGACTAAAGTTAGTTTCATTTCTTCATTGATTTGACATGATAATTACCTGTTCATACTTTGACCTTTATTCAATTGGGAAATGCTTTGTATTCTTATAAAATTTACCCAGTTTTCTTTACATTTGAGAAATGAAACTTTTGTCAGAAAAAACTTGATATAAAGGTTTTTTTCCCATGTTTGTTTGTTTTTTTGCATTTTAATATTGGTTGCATTGTTTTTGTTTGGGCAGAAACCTTTTAATTTTATACAGTCAAAGTTATGCATTTTATATCTCATAACATTTTCTATGTTTTGGTTTGATCTAAATTTTTTCCTTATCCATATGTCTGACAAGTAAACTATTTGTGCTCTCCTAATTTGTTTATAATATCACCCTTTATTTCTAAATCATGTATCCATTTTTACCTTACTTTGGTATTTTGTATTAGGTACTGGCCCACGCCTAATTTCTGTCATACTGTTTTCCGGTTTTTCCAGAAGTTTTTGTCAAATAGAAAGTTCTTCTTTCAAAAGCCTAGGTCATTGGTTTTGTCAAACTCTAGGTTACTATGGTCATTTACAACTGAGCAGTATCCAATCTATTCCATTGGCCTTCTACTCTCTTAGCCAATACCAGATTGTTTTGATGTTTGTCAACTATATGATATATTTTGAAATCTGGTATAGCCAGCCATCTTCCTTCAAATTCTTTTTTATTAATTCCCTTGATGTTATAGGTTTTTTATTCTTCCATATGAATTCTATTATTTTTCAGCTTTGTTAGATAATTTTTGGGTAGTTTGAGTAGTATGACACTGAATAATCAAATGATTTAGGAAGAATATTCATTTTTCTTTTATTGGCTTAGCCTGTCTTTAAACAATTAGTGCTTTTTAAAATTTTAAGATATGATTTTGTGTGTGAAAAGTGTTTTATAATTGTGATCATATATTTCCTGGGTTTGTCCTGGCATGTAGATTCCCAAGCACTTTATATGGTCTACAACTATTTTAAATGGTATTACTTTTTCTGACTTCATTATTAGTATAAAGAATTGCTGATGATTTTGTGGGTTTATTTTATAACCTGAAACTTTGCTAAAATTATTAATTATTTTGATCCATTTTTTTGTTTAATTTTCTAGGATTTTCTGGGCATAACATCATATTATTTACAAACAAGTGATATCTTTATTTCCTCATTGTCCAGTCTAGTTCCTTCTATTGTTATCACTAGCATTTCTAATACAACATTTAATAGTGTTGATAATGAGCATCCTTGTTTTACTCCTGATCTAATTGGGAAGGCTTCTAATATCCCCATTATGGACATTATTTGCTAATAGTTTTAGATAGGTATTACTTATCATTTTGTGGAACATTCCATTTATTATAATTTCTCTAGCATTTTTCATAAGAATCAATGTTGTAATTTATCAAAAGCTTTTCTGTGTCTTGAAATAATCACAAATCTGGCTCCAAACACTATCTACTTGTATAATCCTGGGCAAGTCATTTAACACTTACTCCCTAACCCTTAGCACTCTTCTACCTTAGAAGGACTACACAGTATTGATTATAAAATGGAAAGTAAGGGTTTAAAAAAACAACAATCATAGATATTTGTTATTAATGTGGTCAATTATGTTATGATCCTTGTCATATATTGATATATCTACTCACTTCACTTAGCTTCTCTTCATAAAAGTCTTTTAAGGTCTCTTGTGATCATCTTGTTCCTCATTTCTTATGGTACAGTAGTATTCTGTACTCTTTTATAATCTATACAAATTACATGACCCTGGACAAGCTTCTTAATTGTTCAGTGCCCCAGGCAAATCTTTAACAAAGTGATTCCAAAGTGGGTGCCACCGCCCCCTGTGGGTGCTACAGCAATCCAGGGGGCAGTGATGGCCACAGGTGCATTTATCTTTCTTATTAATTGCTATTAAAATTTTAAAAAATTAATTTCCAGGGGGCTAAGAAATATTTTTTCTAGAAAGGGGTGGTAGGCCAAAAAAGTTTGGGAACCACTGCTCTAACATTATAAACTAGAGAGTATACCATCTGGCGTTGGCAGAAGAATTTTCTTTGCTTGGGAGTTCCCTTATTAATTCACAGTTCTGTTTCTTATTCTTTCACCCTTTGTCACTTAAGTTCTGGTTCTTTTCATAATGAGTCATGATATCTAATTCATTTCTTAAAGAATCCCTGATTTTATCAATGTGGATGAAAAATCTCAAGCTTATTATGACTTTATGAATTGCTGTGACTGAAGCTTATATCACCCTTATTTCAAACAATAAACATTATAAGAAACATCTTTTGAATTTAGCTACTCTGTCACTCAAGTGACAGAAATCCTCTCCATAACCAAGATCATGCCAAGATTTTTTTCATCTTGGTTGGAATGGCTGGGACATCTGTTTCATTGCTATAGTAGCTATTTAGAATTCAATCTATCTCCAATCCATGATACAACATCAGATTTTGGCTTCAGTAGAAGAGATTTGTCATTTAAATTCTGGAATTTATACAGGTATGTTTTATACAAAACACTATCATTACTAACAGAAAAAAATTCATTACTACCAATGACAGTAATAAGAAAAGTACATAGCTATGTAAATTATAACATTAAAACACTTTTAAAATTTTATGTATTTTCCTATATATATTTAATTTTGAATAATATTTTTCTGGAAATTTGTTATTGACATCCTCTTACTCTCCCACCCCTCTCTTCTTCCCAAGAAGGAAGGTAATATGATATAAGTGGCAAACATGATTTCACATTATTGTATATTTCCATGTTTGTCATGTTGTGACAAACACTTATACTAGTGAAAAATTTCTGAAGGAAATAAAGTGGAAAATGACATACTTCAATCTCATTAAAGCATATCTAAAATATTCAAATATTTACCAAAGACAATTTTAGCTTTACTCTTAGAGGGCAGCTCTACAAAGACCAGTAGGTTTACTAGGCATTGTTAAAATGGGGAAATGTGTACCCATGAGAAAGAATTATGTTTCTAAGGAAGACAAAATACTTCTTTAACTAGTAATGCTTATTCTTAGAATATAGTAATCAGAACTCAATTACTGAGTCTTAGCATTAGTACTTTGTATTGGTTCCAAGGCAGAACTGCAGGAAGGACAAGGCAATGGGAGTTAAGTGACTTGCCCAGGGTTGTACAGCTAGGATGTGTCTGAGGCCATATTTGAAAAAGAACCTCCCCTCTTTAAGCCTGGCTTTCAATCTACTGAGCCAGCTGTCCCTAATCCTATCTTCATCAGTCTCCTAAAGCAGTAGTTCCTCCAAATTTTAAATTCATCCTCACACCAATTCATCTTTCAGTCTGTGTCACTCTCAGTTTATTCTTTGTCTCCTTAATCTAGTAACAAGTTTCCAAATTACACGTCTATGAGACTTGCTTGTTGCCCCATGGTTCTAGTCTCCCTATGTACACTTAAGGAATAAAAATATTTTAGCATTTATTCCCTGTCCTTCAAACTAAATTACCACAAATACGATAATAAATTCCCACATGAAATGGGGTTCAAAGCCTTCAAGTATCCTTGTTTTCTAATTTTTAATATCCTCTAGCACTTGGGCATTACTGCTAATTTGTGGTAGCAATAATTGAATGTAACATTCCAAATGTATTTTAACAAAAGTAGAGGACAATGGGAATGCCATCTTCTTCTAGTCAAGGGTTTATTGTTGCCTACAATAGCTGTCTTTGGAAGCAAAATCTAGAAATTATATCTGAAGATGCAGATGCTGAAGCCCCTACTTTAATAGCAGCCACAGCTACCAATGACTTAGAAGAGAAAGTTTGCAGTACCAAAATCCTTGTGTATTGTCAGATGGTTCAAGATTGGAATGGAAATGGTTTTATGACTCTTTGAAAGCAGGGACTTTATTGTTGTTGCTACTGCTTTTGTGGTTTTTCTCATTCGTGTTATTAGTACTTAGCAAAGTATTTGGCATGTAATAAGTACTACGTAAATGCCTTTTTATTCATTTATTTGAATACCTATAAAGTATGCATTTATAAAAGCAAACTAATATGAGTTTAACTCTTTTGAATGCCAAATTATATTGTTCACTCATAAGTAGTTTTCAGGACACCAAATCTCTATATTTTTCAGGCAATAGAATTTCTGGGTTTAAAGGTATATGCAGTTTTATAACTCTCTAAACATAGTTGTGTAAATTCCTTTTTTAATTTCATGGGGGACCTGGAGGTCCTCTTATGATAGAGATGTGTAGGAATCAACCAACCTATAGTGACAGGAAGTAGAAAGCAGGGAGCCCTCTGCTGAGCCAGCATGAGTTGCAGGCTGGGAGTTAAGGCTGTGTAAAAAAGATGCATCTGGCTCAGAGACCCAGCTGGAAAACTCAAGCCTCAGTCAGGGGAAGGGAAGCAAGTTGATAGAACTCCTCCTTCCCTCTCCCTTGGCAATTTAAATCTCTGGCTACTGATCCTTAAATGTAAAGATGGATCAGTGTCTTCTGTTTATCTGACTGAACCTCTTCTAAGCTGAATTTGATTTCAGAAGAAATAATTTCACAAGTAGTTGATGACTCGTTATCTGAATCTGATTCCCAACCAAGGATGGATAATATTCTCAAAATGTCTTCACAGCTGATCTCCCTCTCATAGAATCTCAACTGCCACAGAGGCAAGGCAAGATGGAGGCTAGCTTTGGGAATGTATGTATTCAAGCCTATGTAGTTAGATCAGAGGATTCTCACACTAACTAATTAAGTTTGAACAAAAAATTTAATAACTTGAAGGGTATAGGGTTGATGGTATATACAGGAGACTGGGTTAGGTCAAATCTGTCTAGTTTTCTTCAGTGTTGACAGGACAGCTTTTCCCCTAATGGAGAAAGCCCCAAACAGAAATCCTTGCTTCTATTACTTCCTCTGAAGCTAATCTACTTTTCTATATAAACTAAATATAAATGCAAGATGATTTAAAGATGATCTTAATTGGAGATCTGATGATATTGAGATTTTGTTATGATTACTGCTAGCTGGATTTCTTGGCAACAGTAATTAAATCAGGATCAGTGTGAAACAGTCTAATCGAATGCCTATATGGGTAAAAGCTGATTTCCACCAATCTCTTCTGGTCAGAGTTATGCTAAGCCTCAGAAAGTAGTAGTAATAATTATAATTATACCACCACCCTCATCCACCCAGCACCCAGTCCCAGGAAAGAGTGAATCACTCAGCTTGGGTGCTCCTTATATACCCACATTCTTAACTGCTCTTAACTATCCTTCTCTTGGGGTTCTATGGTAATTCTTCAAGCTACAGCTGTCAGTCGGGTTGTCAGTTTCTGAGAGTTAAGGCTGGCAGTTGCAGGGAAGTTGTCTTCTGGGCATGAGTTGGTCATTGGGGATTGGTTACTGGTAGGGTGGACTGGTGTTTAGTTGCTGGAATATAAAGGTGGGTCTGAGCTTACTGAGAGGGTGTTTTGCTTTAGCCTTTAAAGGGCTTTTTGCCTCTGGGATCTCTAGAGAGCAGGAGGTCTGTCTCATAGGCAAGGATCTGCTGTCAATTGGCTACTGACAGTTTGGGCTTCTATAGAAAACTGATTGAAGGAGTGAGTGAGTGATGGCTATCTATTATTTTAGGCAGTTAGGAAGTTAGTGAATAATTTATAGATAGTGTAGTTTAGATAGGCCTGGTGTTTGCCAGGCAAGAAGAAGTTGTCCTCAAAAGACATTTAGAAGTAATTAGGAATTTTAGGTATTATTAGTAGTATTACAAATTTTAGGTATATTTATAGGGTATAAGATTAGTAATCTCTCTTTCCTCTTTTCTATCTTTCCCTCCTTTACTATGTTCTTTTACTATCTCTATTTTAATTAAACTAAATTGTTAATTGTTAAAAGCTGCTAGAAGTTTTCTTCTCTCTAGCTTAAAGGGATAATATTAATTTACAACACTACTATATTCTCATTAAAACTTAAATTATTAAAAGCTGCTCTTTCATTTTGTCAAAACACCTATTTTAACCCTTATATGTATTGATCTAAATTGTTCTCCAGGATGTTGTACTAGCTCACAGCTCTACCAGCATATTAATATACCTCTTTTGCCCATATTCCAACATTTTCCATTTCTGAAAAGTGTAAGGTGATACTTCACACTTGTTTTAATTTAACTTTCTCTAATCAGTAGTGGTTTAGAGCAACTTTTCATATGATTATAGCTTGCGTGATTTCTTTCTTTAAAAATGCTTGTTATGATTTCTGACAAAGTTAAAACTAAAATAATAATAATCAAAAGGGATAAACAAAGAAACTATATTATGTTAAAAGGTACCATAGATAATGAATCATTATCAATATTCAACCTTATATACACCAAAAGGTAAGAGTATCCAAATATTTAAAGGAACAACTAATTGATTTACAGATGGAAATAGATTAATAAAATGCTAATATGGAGGACTTTAATTTGGTCATTTCAGAGCTAAATAAATCTAACTAAAAATTAAATGAGAGAAGTAAAGGAGATAAATAGAATCTTAGATAAGTTAAGTATTGGGGAAGAGAAAAGAATGTATTTTCTCAATGGTATATGGCACTTTTACAAAAAAATCATATATTAGGGCACAAAAATATTAGAGTTAAATGTAGAAAAGGAAAAACATTGAATGCATCCTTTTCAGATCATAATGCAATAAAATGATATATAATAAGGAGAGAAAAAGTAAAATTGAAAAGGAGTGAATAACTTCACATTAAAGAATGAATGAGTGAAAAGGCAAGCCATAGAAACCATACATATTTTCATTAAAGAGATTGATAATGAAACATACCAAAACCTATGGAATACAGTAAAAGCAGAAATTAAGTGAAATTTTATATCTCTAAATGTATATATTAATAAAATAAATAAAATATCAATTAATTGGGAATGCATTTTAAATAGAAAAAGAAAAAATTAAAAATCCCTAACTAAACACAAAATTAGAAATCCTAAAAATTAAAGGTGATATTAATAAAACTGAATGTAAGAAAATCATTGAATTAATAAATAAATCTAGGAGTTGACTTTTTGAAATAATCAATAAATCAATAAACCATTATTTAATCCAATGATTCCCAAAGTGAGAATATATATATATATATAATTTTTAAACCCTTACCTTCTGTCTTAGAATCAATACATAGTATTGATTCTAAGACAGAAGAGTGGTAAGGGTTAAGCAATGGGGGTTAAAGGATTTGCCCAGGGTCACACAACTAGAAAGTGTCTGAGGCTATTTTTTTAAGTGATCATTTTCCTTAGTAAGCTTTGTACCTTTTTCCATTTGGTCAATTCTACTTTACAAGTTATTTTCTTCAGCAATTTTTGCACCTCTTTAATCCAAGCTGTTAATTCTCTTTTTAGAAGTTTCTTGTATTTTCATTTATTTTTAATTTTTTTCTCTACCACACTTTCTCATTCTTTACCTATTCCAGTTGGGCATTTTTCTTTGAAACTTTGCATTTCACATTGTTTTCTTTTGTTGTCTTCTGGCATTTTGTCTTAATCTTCCTTGCTGCCATGCTTGTTTTTATGGTCAAGACTTTTTTTGTGTGTGTGTTGTATGCATGTGTACCAACCTATTTCTTACCGTCAGACTTTAAGTTAAAATTGGGTTGTACTTATTCAGGGGATGGGGATACACTGTCCCAGCTTCAGTTTTTTTTTTTTCATCTGTTCTTTTCAGAGCTAGTTATGGAGTCAGAGAGTTTCCAGTGTTTATAATGTGGTGCAATCTAGGGAGAAGTGTGAGTTCTGCTTTCCTGGACAGATCTCTACTCTCCTGAAGCTACAAGTGTTAATACTTCACTTGGCCCTTAAACTGGAACTCAGAACTACATATGGGAAATACACTTTCCAAACACCAGGTCCTGTGCCCATTGCTGGCAAAGAATTCTGTGTAATCTCTTCTTGACTAATTTTCAGACCCCCTGTACTGAAAACTCATAATGCTGTAGCTGCTATTGTCTCCATCAGCTCCAATATCCTAGTTCATAATGTAGTTACCTGCAGTCTGGGCCAACCTCAATCCTGGTGTCATAGATCTCTCCTGCCGATTTCCTAAATTGTTTAAGAGTGGCAAAGTGTCTCAATCTCATCTTTTGTTGAATCTGTCACTCCAGAATTCTATTTGTAGCTATATTTCAAAGTTGTGTGGAGAGGAATGTTAGGAGAATTCAGTTAAATTACTGCCTCTACTTCTCTATCTTTGCTTTTTTTGGATTTTTAAACAATCTATATAATCCAGTGCTCCAAATCATAGTTTATAGTTTTTTCTGAAAATCACCTTATGATAGCTCAAAACAGGACATTTTCCTTCTAGCCAGGGTTAGTTCTAGGCAAAATACATGAGGAAACATATTTTTTTTAACAACTTAACATCTTCCCCTGGGCAAATGGTTTTCTGACCTTAAGCATTCAGTGTTGTCATGTACAATATATAGAATTCTCAAATCCTATACCCCATCTCTTCCTGCAGAAAAACAAAACAACTAGCCTATCTATGTATTTTTGCATTAACTGCAACTTTTCCTCCTTTCATCAGAATACTATTATCTCAAAGTATTGGATCTTAGCACATTATTAGAAAGAAAATTATTTATTTTAACTAATCCACACAAATGGGTATAAATAACCACAGGAGACAAGGTAGAAAAATATGTACTCACTTGCCATCAGAGGAAGGCTCAAGCCTCTTTTCCTTTAATTGAGCCATAGATACTGACGTAAAATGTAGTAAAAATTATTGTTAATCAAAAATGAATGAATTTTTAATGATGGATATGTTCACAGTACTATCAAGCAAAAGAAATAATCTTAAAGAGTGAAGGGGAAATAATTTTGAAGAGGAAATTTCCTGTGGTCCCCCCAAATTACAATGCAAAAGAAATTTCCTACTCAATCTTATTTCTAAACAAAGGGGAAAATGCCTGGAAAATGTATGGTCTACTTGCATATATGTAATCATTCCCAGTCACAGGATCATAGATAAAGAGTTTGAAGAGATTTTAGAGCTGATTATGTCAAATTCTCCCTTTATTTAGAAAAGGAAATAGAAATGACTTGACAGAGTTATAGGGCTAGAAATTGTGAAAGGTAGTATTCAAACATATCTCCTTACTTTCAGTTCTATAACTCTATTTACTGCTCCCCTTAGCTAAAAGATAAGAGCTAGAAGGGCTCTTGTATCTCCCTCATTTTACAGATGAGGATACTGAAGTTCAGTGATATTAAGTGAATTTCCCAAGGCGATAAAAAGAAATAGAAATGGGACTTAAACCCAAGTCTCCTGATCAGCACCTCTATTTCCATTTTATGACACTGGATCAAGAAGGGAAGTACTTCACCTTACTACATTAGAAATTATAAAAATAGGAAGTGTGTGATAGAAGATGGATTGACTTGTATTTAATATTAACATATTCGATTGGTTCAATACTTTAGGCATCTATAAGCAACCCTCTGAAGTTCTAAGTGGCAAAGAAGGTACCAATTTGCATTGATAGAGGGAGTTTCACCCCTGTGAACTCCTCACATTCATTAAAACACATATCCAGAACCCATCCTCCTCAACATCCTCCCTCAAACCCTCCCCCCCCCAAAAAAAAACATTTATTGGCTGTAAAGGGGAAAAATAAACACTGGAATACAAAATATGTGATCTTCAGCAAAGTTGTATACATAAATGCATACTCTTACAAAAGTTGTAGAGAAATACTTATGTGTATATATATATATATAATTTGTGTACTTATAAAGAAACATATTTCAAATGTAAATAGACAATTTGTTAGATGTCTAAATGAACACCTGAGCCCTTAGGTGAAAAATTCTTCCAAATCCCAGTTCTGTTTCAAAGAGGACTGCATCTGAGTTTTAGTCCTGAGTCTCTTTACACTTGTGCAGACATGGACCAAGGTCTTTCAGGAATCATATTTTTATCTTCTTCCCTCAAGTCCTTACTGACTTTCCTTTAAGTTTAACATGAAATATGGAAATTCTGAACAGTAATATATAAATTACTCAGTATTTCTTCAATGTTGGCTTTGGAGACTCATCAAGATTCCAATCTTCTTCCTGTTTCCATAACCACAATTAAAGGATAACAAGTTTGAAAAATAGTTGGGTACATTTACTCAATGAAATTTTAAATGAAAAGATACAAAACCAAACACCCTTCAACCATTTGTTTTATAACTGTTATCTATTTCCATTTACCCTAGCATAGTGTAGTTGCTAGATAAAAAACTTCAAAATCAAGAAGGCCCCGGTTAAAATTCCATCTCTGACACATACTGACTGCATGATCTTGGGCAAATAACTTAACGCTCTAGTGTTTTAGGCAAATTTTTATGTTTATAGTTTATAGAGAAGGCACTAGCTAAAATTGTTAGTTTCTTTATCTTGATTTTCCATATATTAATGAAATCAATTGAATAGTCTCTATCCCTAGAAATTTTGGAAGACTTTGTCAAGTGTCCTGCTGAAATTCAGATACAATATGTCTATTGACCCTTCAGGCTAATAAATCCTCCCTCACTCTTTTTTTCTTAAGAAAAGATGTCACTTTTAACTTCTTTGTTTTTAGTGGACCCATGTTTGTTGGCAATAATTATAAATTAATTATATACACACACACACACACACACACACACACACATATATATATATACACACACCACCTTTTATAATCCAATTTATATTGTCAGGAATTCTCTAGCTTTGGTTATCCACTTTCTCTCTCCTTTTAAAAGTTGGGAAATTTTTCCATAATCCCCACCCCATGCTTCTTTTTTTGAAGCTATTGTTTTCTTTGTGCTTTCGTTTTTTTTTATTTTTCTTCCTATTGTTTCTTTGACCCATCTTATTTGATTTTTGAATTCCTTTTTGAGTTCTTCCAGTGCTTTTCTTTGAAGTTTTGCATGTGGTTCTTTGGATCTCACAAACTCCTATTGACTGTGTTTTGCTCTTTATCTCTAAAGAAATTTTCTAAGGTTAGCTGCTTTTTTTGCTGTTTGCTCATTTTCCCAGGTCTTTTTTTTTTTTTTTTTTGCCTATGGATTGGGGATTCTGAAAGCTAATGATTCTGCCTCCTTTGCTGCTGGCTTTCAGGCCACTACACTGTGGTTTATTTTACCCTGGGTCCAGGCCTTCACCCCAGTATACATTTGAAAGGGTCAAGTGTTATGGACATTCAGGCCTCATTACCAGGGGGTACCAGGACCTTGGATTTCAAGGGGTGGATCTGGAGTGCTCTGTTGTTGGTGTAGCCAGGCTCCTGGCCTATGCCCAGGTTTAAAACCTGATGAAATATGTGGGGTGGTGGATTTGGGGGAACAGTATTCCTCTGTGTGCAGTTTTGCTTTTGATTCCATGAAAATTCATTTTCTCTGCCTACCTTTCAAGTTGTTTCCAGCAGGAGAGCCCTCTCACTCCATCTCACTTTGGTTTTTGACTTCTATCATTTTGAGGTGCTTTTTAAAGATTAGTTTGGGAGGATTGTTAGAGCAATTTCAGATTTCTTTACCATTAAATCTAATTAAATTGAATAAAATTAAGTAAAACCGAATTAATTAAATGCAACATTAATTAATTGGATGTACTAATTTCATGATCCATTATTTCAAAAACTTTTAGAGTTATAAGCTACAAATGTGGAATGATTCACCAGGGAGATCTGACGTGTTAATCTAGAAACCCCAAGTGAGGAGACTTTAACATGCTGGTCTCCCAAAGAATCAAAGGGGGTAATGTGTGAGAAAAGCTCTACCCTCATCTGTTTTCTGGGCATCTGCATGAGTATGCATGAGTCTGCTTGAGTTTGCTGATGCAGTTAGTTACATCACCTAGCATAGTTACATGACTGAACCTGATCTGTATATGACTGAATTTGAACTAGATGTGAAAGGAGAGGTTAAAAAGGATGATCAAGGAAGTGTTCACTTGTGGGAAGCCAATAAGAGAAACAGTCTCAAATAGATAAAAATCTGAGATTCCTCTTTTGACCCCTTTTATGATCCTTGTGATTTCTTGTTGAAAAGTATTATGGCCTTATTGAAAAGCTTTAAGTTCCTAATAAACCTGCATTTAAGAGGTTAACACGTTTCCCCTTTGGCCTGGTACAGCCAAGACTGAAACCTTAGCAGGGGCAATTCAACCTTGAGAAAATTTTCTCCGACTTGGCTTTCTGATAAGTCAAAATTCAGTCTTGGCTTTTTTCTATACTGAAGCCAATGAGACCTTTTGTGTTTTGATATGACATAATTTGTAACTTCTGCCATCTGCAAAGTTTTTTGGGGGGGTTTCTTTTGTGTAAAATGATTCTTGAAATATATATAATAAACTCCATGCTCCTAGAGACAGAGCTGGAAGCATGAGCTAAAAGATCTTTGTGTCCTGTTATTTCCTTATCAACTAAACTGTCCTTATCAGATTATCAGAGATGATAGATCTCAAGATTCACTCTCTCTGTCTTTGGTGTCCTGACAAGGAACTTGCATGATGGGATACAGCTGAAGAAGTCACTTGAGCAGTGTAATGGGGGAAACTAGATATTTAAAGTATGGTTGCTAGAAATCGATTAATCAATTTCAAAATAAAATGGACCCAAGTCAGGATGACTTTTATGATGGTTTATTTACAATTAGGAAGGTTGAAGGTAGGGAAATTGAGAGAGAGAAACTCTGGCCTGGACCAGAGTTTTGAACCAGGTAGGGATTTACAGCCCCATATTATCCATTTTTGTAATGGAGTAATCTTTTAAAACCAAAACCCTAAAGTGTATTCCTTTATAAACAAATGACAAATCATAAGTTTTCTTCTGGAATTCTACTCCCAGGGTTCTATCTCTAGATATCTCTCATAGGTCCCTCAGAGTTGTCCTGGATCATTGTATTGTTTTTAGTAGCAAAGTCAATTACATTTGATCATCCCATGGTGTTTCAGTCATTGTGTATAATGTTCTCTTGGTTCTGCTTATTTCACTCCCCTTCAGTTCATGTATGTCTTTCCAGTTCTTATAAAAAGCAAGCAGTTCATCATTCTTTATATCACAATAGAATTCTATCATCATCATCATCATAAACTACAATTTATTCAGCTATTCTCCAATTGAGGGACATCCCCTCATTTTCTAATTCTTTGCCATCACATAGAGCAGAGCTATAAATATTTTCATACAAAGAGAACCTTTCCCATTTTTTAATCTCTTTGGGATTGTGATATTGGAAATTTGGGGTCCTTGATCTTAATATTGAGGTCTCTGGTATAAACTTCCTGTGGACGTTTAGGGGACTTGAAAACTACATTTCCCATGATTCCTCTTGTGTAATACAGGTGGCCAGGAATTGTGATTACATAGAGAAAGGTATAAGACTTGGGACGTGATTGGATTGCTCTCTTTTTACTAGGAAACAGCCAAGGGGAATTAGATCTTAGCAGGCATGTAGTTTTTTTTTTAATTATCAACATGGCTGTTAATAAAACCCTAATATCTTTAAATATATCCATCTATATTAATTTTATCTGTAATAGTATACAAATCTAGTAGTGGTATTACTAGATCAAAAAACATGCATTCTTTTAAGTCCATTGGGCATAATTCTAAATTGCCTTCAAGAATGGTTGGATCAGTTCAAAACTCCACCAGCAATGCATTAGTGTCCCAATTTTGCCACATCCCCTCCAACATTTATTATTTTCCTTTACTGTCATATTGGTCACTCTGCTAGGTATAAGGTGGAACCTCAGAGGTTTTTTATTTGTTTGTTTTTTTTTTGCATTTCTCTAATCAGGAAGGATGTACAAAACCTTTTTAATTTAATATAATAAAAATTATTCATTTTACATCTGTATAATTTGAATTGTCTCCCCAGGACTCTAAATCCCAACATCTCACTTTTATTCTCACATTATGTCCTCATGTTTTGGAGATAAAATTCTGTGTAGTTCTGTCTCTCTTTTTCCCCCAAGAATGCAGCTGGGAAAGCTTTTTTTACTCAGGCTTTTACTTCTGTCCTTTTATTTTTTCTACTTCAAGTGATTATTAATAAGTACTTGAAGTTATTGGATATTAATTTAAATCCTACACAGCTGGTAATGTTATCTATCCCTTTTTTAGTTATAAATTATTCCTTTCCCCATAGATTTGACAGGCAAATATGTAGCCCTGATTTATTTATAATATCACCTTTCTTTTTTACAAAGTTCATTAAATGACTTGTTCAATTTCTTTTCTATTCTATTTCCTCTTTTGTTAATCTAAGCAATTTATAGTTTTGAAAATATTCATACATTTAACCTAGATTGTCATTATTGTTATATAATAGGGCAAAATAGTTCTTAATGATTGCTTTAATTTCCTCTTCATTGGAAGTGAATTTACCCTTTTCTTTTTTTATTCTGGTGATTTGAATCTCTTCTTCCCCTTTTAAAATCAAATTAACCAATGTTCTATGTATTTTGTCTAATTCATAGATGAAACTTCTAGTCTTAATTATGAATTCAATACTACTTTTACTTTTACTTTTTATTAATTTTTCCTTCAAGTTTTAGAGGTTCTGATTTAATCTTTAATTGGGGATTTTTAATTTCTTCTTTTTTCTAGTTTCTCTAATTTTCTAGTTAGTTTCTCTATTTTATTGATCTAATCTTTCATGGACATATATCTTCCCCTAAGTACTGCTTTGGCAATATCCCATAAATTTTGTTATGTTGTCTCCTCATTGTCATTCTTTTTAATGAAATAATTGATTGTTTCTATGATTTGTTCTTTGACCCACCCATTTTCAAAAATTAGATAATTTAGTTTCCAGTTAATTTTTAATTTGCCTTTTAATGAACTCTTATTGATTATAATTTTTATTATATTATGAACTAAAAAACTTGGTTTTATTATTTTTGCTATTCTGAATTTGGTTGTGAAGTTTTAAATTCCCTAATACGTGGTCAATTTTTGTGCTGCTAAAGGAAGGTATATTTTTTTCATGCCTATTCAATTTTCCTTAGATATCTATAAGTATTAAATCTAACTTTTCTAAAATTTCATTCACTTCCTTTATTTCTTATTTCTTTTTGGTTAGATCTATCTAATTCTGATAGGGGAAGGTTGAGGTCCCCCACTAGTATAAATTTACTGTCTATTTCCTCCTATTGCTCCTTTAATTTCTCCTTTAAAAATGTAGATGCTATACCATTTGGTGCATATATGTTGAGTGCTGATATTTCTTCATTCTCTATACTAACTTTTATCAAAATGTATCAAGAAGTTACCTTTCTTATGACTTACTCAGATATATTTTTCATTCAGCTTTCTCTGAGATCATGATTGATACACCTGCCTTCTTTGTCTCAGTTGAAGCTGAATAAAGGGAACCCATTCCTCCCAAGTTTGTTAACTTTCTTCTCCTCTGTCCCATCCCATTAGCATGGCTAGAATGCTCTAAACAGAGGTCAAAGGTTAAGAGCCCTAGGAACATGACCTGGAACTAAGGGTTACAGGTCTGGGTCAGAGAGACTTTAATTCTTTCCTGAGATGTGATAGACCAGTTCAGAGAGAAAGGAAGAGAGGAGAAAAGAACTATAAAAGATGAAACCTAAGAAGTTTTAAAAAGTCTGTGGAGGTCTTTGGTATGAGTTTTCTGGGATTGATTCTTCTACTCCATTTGGCATTGGTGACCTATGCTAAAGACACCCTATTGGGCTGGTAAGACTCTTGCTCTGAAGAAACTACTGGACTTCCACATGGAAATTGGAACCTTGTCAGAGAGTGAGCTGAAATTCTACAGATGAGACTTTAGAGTGGTAGGCTTGGAAATAATTTTCTACTTCCTTCCATTTCTTTCTTATACTATATTTATATTAAATTAAATTGTTAAAAGGTACTATCATCCTCATGACTTAAGAGTTAATTTTGTAAAAGGCAACCACAACAATATTTACTAATATTATTTAACAAAATCAATTGCTATATATTCCATGTAGCATTTTAATTATTACATATTACATTTATTTTCATTATTATATTTGACAGATCTCAAATATTTGATGAGTACCCTCAATCTTCTTCAATTTTTGTCACTTTTTACTCTCCTTAAGTCAGTTTGTTAGTAGCAAATTCAGGGGCTCAGAGTTTTTACTCAGCTCTAAGCTGGTAAAGCAAAATAGACCAAAGTCTGATACTGAAAAGATAATCAGGAACACCTAGATTTTCCTTCATGGAAGGGTAAGTTCTAAATCTTTTTTTTTCTTCTCCCCTTAAACTGAAGACAGCTGAATAGCCATTGCTTCCTGTGGTCTGGTAAGACAGATGGTTTTTGTTTATTTGTTTTAACAACAATTAGCCTCCTTGGGGCTTTCATTTGGGGGAAGCTTTCACCCTCCTGACTCCTTGCCTCCAGGGGAAGCTACTCTGTCCCCACAAATGACTATCTTGCAGTCTAGAATTCCAGAGTATTGGAGGAAGTTCAGTTCAGTTAAGTCTTTTTTTTTTATTAGAAAGTAATAATTATTGGGATAAATTAAGAAAGTTTAGTTTATCTTACTTCTAGAAGTCTGCTCTTTCTTTAAGGACTTTCCTGAACCCCATGTAACTCTAGCATTATCTTAAGTGGGAAGTGGAACACTAGGGAGAGTAGTCAGGGAAAGAAGCAGTAAAAATAATTAAAACTGTTCCCTTAACCCTTTATATAGTCTGTAAAGGAAAAATCCCAACAGTCCACAGCCTGTACTCTATACCGAAAAAACTTTTTGCCCTCCCAGGCCAGTTCAGCAAAGTGGCTCCCTGACCACTTGGTGGTGGAAGCACCTACTTCCTGGCATTTTTGCCTCTGGTGGGGAGGAGAAGAGAGAAAGCTCTTTCAAACCTCTTAACTAAACTCATACTTTTACCCTGAGGATTTTTTTCCCTTTAAGAAAGTGTGTTTTATTTTGCATAAGATAGAAAGCTTTTGTTTTCTTGCTTTCCCTCCCAAATTTAGCATCTGGCTAAGCCTTTTAGGTGCCCTCCTTTCAAAAGTCTTTAGAAAACCCTGCCCTTCAAACTTGTGAGACTCTACTCCCTAGCCAGTACATAATAGGGTAGCACCACCTACAGACCAGAAGCAGAATTGAAGGAAATTTAATAATTATATTTAAAAATAAATAGGCAACTGAGTATGATGCTTAAAAGCATGGCCCACACTGTGAAAGAACAGTTTCCTGCCTATATCAAATAGCTTCTGTTCCTGGAGAGCATTACTGAGTCTTCACAGCTCAGTTTTAGAATATCTTTGTTTAGCACTGTACTTGGGCGTACTTATACTAATAGGATACCTTACAATTTATCTATTTCTCCTCAAGCAAAAAAAAAAAAAAAAAAAAAAAACAACAACAGAAAATTAAGCTTGAATGAGCTCAAGAGTCAGATAGAAAACCTTGAGAAAATCTTGAGTAATCTCAAGATTCAGAAGGGAGATTCATCTCCTTACCCACTTACTCAACCTCTTCCTCACCATAATCATCCTTGCTCTTGCCATGGCCACCTTCTTTTTTACCTCGCTCATCTTTACCCTGCTCACTGCCTGAACCTACCCTTTCTTCCACGTTGCTGGACTTCTCCCTATGATCCCCCTGCTCCAACCCCTTTCCCTGCTGGCCCAACCCCTGCCTCTTCCTCTCCCCATCCTCTTTCTGTCCTCTACCCCATTCAATCTCCCTTCACCCTGTCTCTTCTTCTTTCTTCTATGCCTCAGCCCATACCTCTCCTAGCAGACCCACCCATGTTTGCTCCTACTTCTTATTCCTCCTTTTCTCCTGGCCCCCAATCATGCCTCTGATCATCCCTGCCCCACCCCCAACCCCACCCATGATCCTTTTGCTCTGCTCCCCCAACCCAAAATCAACCCTTCCCTCTCAGTTTACCCACTCCTCCCCCTTTCCTTACCTACTCAATTACAACCCTAACAATGAACCAAGCAGCAGAAATAAAAAAAATAATTGACAGGCCTAGAGACAGGAGGTCCTAGGTTCAAATCTGACCTCAGACACTTCCCAGCTGTGTGACCCTGGGCAAGTCACTTGACCCCCATTGCCTACCCTTACCACTCTTCTGCCTTGGAGCCAATACACAGTATTGACTTGAAGATGGAAGTTAAGGGTTTAAAAAAATAATTGAATTAAAGGCCTATTCCACATAAGGAAAGTACCCACTTACAATAAAAGTGGAGATTTAATGACCATTGGACACCACATACCTTTTATTCCACACAATATTGAGAGATTCAAGGAAAATTCTCCTTTCTTTGAAGATGATCCCATTGTGGTTATTAAAAATAAACTAGAAAGTATTTACCACACTTATGAACTCACATTGATTGACATGGAAAATTTGCTCCTAGCCTTTTTAATGGAAAGGGGAAAAAAATAAAATTGTTTCTCTTCTTAATCAGGCCAAGGGAAGGAGAGTAATTCATTGGCCAAAGGAAGACATAAAATGGAACTCAAATAAAGAGGAAGATTTTATTTATATTTTTATTTTTATTTATTTATATATTTAAAAGTATGTCAGTCTAGAGAGGCATTACTAAAAGCAATGAGAACTTGTTCTGATAGACCTGGTACATGGACAAAATTCAAAAATCTTAAAAAAAAGCATGATCAAAATCCCTCCCAGTTCATGGATTGACATATCTAACTAGGAGGTAAATATATAGACCTGGATCTTTCCAGAGAAAGGGATGCCAGACAAATAAGAAGACAATTTGTAAAAGACTGTTATAAAGTGGTCAAAGATTATTTTAATACTAATTAGCCCAAACTGGGCTAATATGCATTTCAAGGAATTAAATAAAAGTAGCAGTTTATGTCTTTAATGGCCATGAAAAGAAAGATGAAGACAACAGTGACTTAGTTGAGGCACTAAGCAAAGAAATAAAAAAAAGTGAAAGAGGAAATGCACATCAGGGAGTGGTCATAGAGACTTTGCAGGAATCCACAAATCAACCAATAATGTGTTACTTTTGTGGAAAAAGGAGTCATATAATGATGAACTGTAGGAAATGGAATCAGGCAAATAGAAATAATAATTATAGAAATAATAACAATAATAGAAACATTTATAAATAATAAATCAAATGAGGCAAATGATAACTCAGACCAAAATACCCAAAATGGGGCTCATCCACACTACCCTCAGGGTTGAAATCCCCCTCCACATGGGGGACTTTAGAGAAATAGCCAAGGATCTTTATAAGGTGTGAGAGTGGGGAAAAGGCTCTGGAATCAGAGAGTGAAATCTTTGATTTTCCAGACCCTAATGTTTAAATGCCAGTGATCTCAGTCAATTCCTGTCCCCCTCCCAATAATGAGCATCATGTAACACTGAAGGTTGGGAACTCATCTTATGACTGCCTCTTAGACACTGGAACTTCTAAATCAGTATGGGTAAGTAAACTTGATTCTGAATGCAATTCTATTGGCTCTTTAAATGTAGTAGATGTTTCAGGAGGGCTTCTAAAGGTCCCTAAGCTTTCCCCTAAAATAGTGTCTCTAGAACCCCTATCAGTAGAACATTCTTTCCTTTTAATGTATGGTTCCCCTTTACGTTTTTTAGGGAAAGATCTTTTCTGCAAACTTAGAGCCACATCCTCTGGTTCCTAACCCAGCCACAATTATCTCCCATATTCCCGAGTCACATTTTACAGTGGTTGATCTGTGCTTAGCATTCTTCTCAATCCTTAGTCATGAAAATTCCAGAAATATATTTGCCTTCACTTGGAAAGGTTACCATTGGCCATGGTCCCACCTACCACAAGGTTTTGTGGATAGTCCTACATTTTTCTCACAAATTTTAAAACAGGATTTAGAAAATATTAATTTTCAGGAGAGCTATTTGATACAATTTGTAGATGATTTGCTCTTGGCCTCACCAAATGTCACAACCTGCCAGGAAGACAACTTCTTTTAGAGCTACATAAGAGAGGCCACAAGGTCTCAAAGGCAAAGATTCAGTGGTATCTCCTCAAATTAGAATATTTAAGGTTTATTTTTACTGCTGGGGCCTGCTCCATTCCCCCTAAGCACATTGAAGATATTCAGAAATTGAGCATACCCTCCACTAAAAAACAGTTGAGGGCAATTCTAGGAGCAACAGGATTTTGTAGATAGTGGATCCCTTGCTTTGAGAAAATCACTAAATCCCTTAGAACTCTGATAAAAAAATTCAGTCCTTGAACCTCTTAGATTAGAGGTAGAACACCTGTCAGCTCTTTCATAATTAAAACAGGGTATCCTGTCTGCCACTGGTCTAAGAATTCCAGATTACAAAAAAACATTTACTTTGTATATACATGAACAGAGAGGGGTTGTCTCAGATGTTTTAATTCAAACTTTAGGACCTGTTCAGCATCCAGTTGCTTGCTATTTGTCCCAGCTGGCCCCAGTAGCTTCAGGAGCCCCACCATATCTTAGAGGCATAGCTGCCACAGCTTTGTTAGTAACTAAATCTACTGATTTAGTATTGGGATGTTCATTAACCATAATGTACCCACATGACTTCAGAGCATTGTTGCTAAGGTATAGAACACAGGCATTTTCTGATCAGATTAACAAGGTACGAGGTAAACATGTTAGGTAATGAAAATATTACCTTGAAACACTATACAGTTCTTAACTCTGCCACCTTGCTTCCAGATTTACCAGTTTCAGGAGAATCATTGCACATTTGTAAATCTTTAGTGTACATGGCTGAAAAGCTTCAAGAAAATCTCTTGGACACTCCTTTAAACAACACAGCCTTAGTCTTATTGGTTCTTCTTTCATGAGGGATGGCATATACTACACTGAAGCTGTTGTATTCACAGAATTTGCCACTGTGAGGTCAGCTTCATTGTCCTCAAATATAAGCCCTCAAAGTGCAGAACTGAAAGCTCTAAATCATGCCTGTATACTTGCCAACTATAAAAAAAAGCAACAATTTATATTGACTCTAGATATGCATTTGGAATATATCATGCAGTAGATATGCTATAGCTCCAAAGGACGTTTTTAACTTCAGTTGGAAAATGTATCACAAATGCAGAAATCGTTAATTAAGTGCTTTCTCCTCTCTGGCTACCTGAAGCCCTACCTGTAGTTCATTGCTCTGCCCATACAGATGGAACTAATCCTGTCTCTAGAGGAAACCATACAGATACTGCGGCAAAGTTCACTGTCTTAGAAGGACCTGAATTAATTTTAACTTTGGCAACTAGTAACAACTCAAATTTATCCCTTTCTCATAATGGACAGGAAGTGGAAAAGTGGAAACAAAAATTTAAAGCAAAACAAGTCAATGGAGTATGGGTGTCATCTGAAGGAAACCCCCTACTGCCTAGAAGTTTTATCATCAAATATGCTTATCTGTTCACAAAAATGATCACTTTGGCACCCAGGGCATTATAGACTCTGTTAAAAGAGTATGGATTGCCCCTGGTATAAGTACCATAGCCTCTAAAGTGTGTGTAGCCTGCCTCACCTATAAAGCCTAAAACCAACATGCCTTTTGTGGTCAAGCTTTTGGTGGGTGTACTCTGGCTTATAAACCTTTTGAACATTTACAAATTAACGTTATCATGATGCCAAAGGCTGGACAGTATAAATTTTGTCTAGTCATAGTGGATCAGTTGGCTAGATAGCTCGAAGTGTTTCCTAGGGCCCGAGTCATAGTGGCTTTTGTTGCCAAGTGTTATGATTAAAAATGATGAGGGCCGAGATCAAAAGGGAGAATAGTATTTTAATAAAAGCCATGCTGATAGAGATAAACTGACCACACGCCTGTAAGAAAAACCTATTCCAATCTCACCTCAGCCATTTACCTTCCTCTCTCCTCAAGCTCAGGTAACTAAAGAGGAAGTTCCAAGTCACTACTCCCTACTTAAAACAGTCCCTCATCTTTAAAACGTCATCCAAAACAGGAAACCCATGAAACCCATTGGACCACGGGAAATATAGTTTTAAGGACCCCCACAGGTCCACAGAAGTTTGTCAAACACTATATTGAGGTTCAATCCTTCCAAATAGAACCTCAGGTGATTTTTAACTAACACACAAGGTACTTTTTTTTTTTAAACCCTTGTACTTCGGTGTAATGTCTCATAGGTGGAAGATTGGTAAGGGTAGGCAATGGGGGTCAAGTGACTTGCCCAGGGTCACACAGCTGGGAAGTGTCTGAGACCAGATTTGAACCTAGGACCTCCTGTCTCTAGGCCTGACTCTCACTCCACTGAGCTACCCAGCTGCCCCACACAAGGTACTTTTAAAAGAGATTATTCCTTGCTTTGGCCTGCCAGCACATATTGATTCAGATGGGGGAATTCATTTTACCAATTCAGTTTTGTCTCAAATTTATTCTTCTTTGGTGATTACTCACAAATTCAATGTACCATATCATCCCCAGAGCTCGGATCAAGTTGAGAGAATGAATAGAAATCTTAAAACTATGATTGGAAAATTGTGCACTAAGACTCATTTAAAATGGCCTGAAGTTCTCTCTCTAGTTCTATTTTACTTTTGAAGCAGGTCCAGGGGAGATTTACATATCTCATCATTTAAGATGTTTTTTGGACATGCCCCTATACAGACTAAGCCTTTTTCTCCTGCATTCACATCATTCCTGGGGGAGAGGAGGTAGGGGCACTTCAATTGCTTCATATATACAAGACTTACAGATCAAATTGCAAGAACTCTATGAATCTGGAGCTGCTATACAAGCAGAACCTATAGATGTCTCACTTGATGACTAAACCCAGGAGACATGGTGTACATAAAGAACTTCCAGCACACTGGATGAACTCAGTCTGCCTGGGAAGATCCATTCTAAGTCCTGTTAACTACTTCCACAGCTATCAAAATTGGAGAAAAGGATTCTTGGATTCATTGCTCACATGTAAAATGGATACTTTCTATTGATACTGATTGACTGTATCCTGTAATGCATTTTTTTTCATTTTTACCCTCCTACTATGACTGGACTGGAGATAATAGTATTACAAAGTCCATAGACAAGTTGGACACTGTTTTGGTTGACACATTGTCATGGAATGTGAACTATAAAGTTTTTTTTAAATTCTATTATTGTTTTTCTTTTTAATTGCAATAGGATACGTTTATAATATTCATTTGCCCTAATACCTATGCATACCCAAAAGCTTTCGCCTATGGAAACCTGCCATTAATTGTTAAGTATTATGGGACCTTGACTAATAATTGCATCTGATTTCAGAAAGAAGGGAATCACAAAACAGCAACTGTATGGTGCCAAGAAGTACAATGTCAAAGCAACCAACCAATCCAGGTGGGATTGATGAGAATCTGTGCCAAGACAGAGGACTTGATTGAGGTTCTAGGAAGTGACTGTTCAACAACTTCAGACACAGGATTTCCCTATGCCAGATTCTGACCTTAGTTTGGCTGCCATTTTGGCTTTTCTATTCCTGAGAGGGAAGGTAAAATCAGATCAAGAAATCATATTTCCCTTTTTACTTCAAAATCTAGTCCATTTTTTCTCTATAATAGTATGGAAATTTTTGGTAGCCTTGGCTGCCAGTGGGTAAGTGTTATATTATTACAATTGTCCTACAGGCTTGTAGGACCTAAATCACTTTAATTGGGCCCTGATTCAAGGACCTATTATGGGATTATTTTTGCTCATTCAGAATTTTTATATAAAATTTGATTTTGATATTTTTTCCCAAAAATTCAATTTTTTCTTTCATTTTTTATTTGTTTTATGTTTTTGGATTTTCTTTTGACATTTGATTCATATACCCTGTAACTCAGGCATGTATCCTGGGTTAATCTAGGTGTTGGTCAACACCCTCCTCAGGGGGATTGTATAATTTTCATAAAATTCAACATTGAATTTTTTTTGACAAAAATTTTAGAAAAAGAAACTTGCTAACTCCCTGAATCAAGAAAATGAACTTTTTGAAGAAGGTGCCGTAAAGAAGCCTGAAATGATTCATTAGAACAACTAGGCATCTTAATTTCCTGAAATCCTTAATTGGGGAGATTTCAACATGCTTGTCACCCAGTAGAATTACAGGGGGGTTGTTTAAAGGGAACCCCTTCATCCCAGGGTCATGAACGTTTTTCTGATCTGACCCATCCCATTAATGTGTCTGGAATCTCCAAATTCTTTGGCACAGAGGCCAAAGGTTAAGAGCCCTAGGAACATGACCCGGAATTAAGGGTTATGGGTCTGGGTCAGAGAGACTTTGATTGGTTTCTGAGATGTGATAGACCAGTTCAGATAGAAAGGAAGTGATGAGGAGAAAAGGGCTGTGAAAGATGAGACCTAAGAGGTCTAAAAATATCTTTGGAGGTCTTTTGTATGAGTTTTCTGGGATTGATTCTTCTATTCCATTTGGTATCATTGATGGCTTGGGCAGAAGACATCCTCTTGGGCTGATAAGACTCTTGCACTAAAGAGACTACTGGACTTCCACATGGAGATTGGAACCTTGTCATGGAGTGAGCTGAAATTCAACAGATCAGACTTTAGCGTGGTAGGCTAGGAAATAATTTTCTACTTCCTTCCTTCCTTATTTCTTTCTTAATCTATATTTATATTAAATTAAATTGTTAAAAGCTATCATACTCATGACTTCAGTTAATTTTGTAAACAACTACCACAACAATTTTTTACTAATATTATTTAACAAAACCAATTTCTAAATATTACATGGAGCATTTTAGTCATGACTTATTACTTTATTATGAAGCTCAATAGATTCTGCTGCACTCCATACCTTTATTCTCTATGTATCCATCTGCCTCAACTGTATTTCTTGTAAATAATATACTGTAGGATTCTGTTTTTAATCCACTCTACTTTCTATTTCAGTTTATGGATGAATTCTTCCCATTTACATTCATAGTTATGATTACCTTCTGTGTATTCCCCTCCATCTTGTTTTCCCCTTTTAGTTCTGCATTTTCTCTTTTCTCTCTGTTCCTTCATATAAATGTTTTCTGTTTAATCATTCTCCTATTCTCCTTCCCATATATTACTCCCTTTCCCACCATCATTTATATTCCTCTCCTACTTCTCTATAGCATCTTTTAATTACCCCACCCAACTTCTACCTCCCTTATAGTACTCTCTACCTCTCCCCACCAACTCCCTTTTTATTCCCCTTCTACTTCTCTATCAGGTAACATAGAATTCTATACCACAATGCATCTGGTTGTTCTTCCCTCTCTGAGCCAATTCTGATGAGAGTAAGATTTAAATATTTCCCATTACTGCCTTCATTTTCCCCTCCACTATAATAGTTTTCCCCCATGCTTTTTTATATGACACAATTTACTCCATTTTATATATCTTCCCATTTCTCTCTGTAAAATCCTCTTTTCCCCCCTTTGAATTTTTTTTTGCTCATCATTGTAGATAATTTATGACCACATCCTCTGCCTATGTATATTTCTAACTACTATGATAATGCCAAAATTTTTAAGAGTTTCAAACATCATCTTTCCATGTAGGAATATAAACAATTCAACTTTATTGAGTTGTTAATTTTTTTCTTTTTTCTAATTTACCTTTTGATGCTTCTCTTGAGTTTTGTTTTGGGACTTCAGATTTTTTATTTAACTCTGATCTTTTCTTCAGAAATGCTTAGAAATCTCCTATTTTATTTAATGACCATATTTTCCCCTGAAAGAATGTAGTCATTTTTGATGGGCAGGTGATTCTTGGTTGTAAACCAGTTCCCTTGTCTTCTGGAATATCATAATTCAAGCTGTCTCAACCATCAATGTTAGATCCTATGTAATTCTTACTGGGGCTAAATGATATTTGAATTGTTTCTTTCTGGCTGCTTGCAGTATTTTTTTCTTAAGAGCTCTTGAAATTTTCTATAACATTCCTGGGAGTTAGGTCATTTGAAGATTTATTCTTGGAGGTCATCTATGGAGTCTTTCTATTTCTATTTTACCCTCTTGTTCAAGAATATATGACCAGTTTTCTTTGATAATTTCTTATAATGTGATGTCTATCCTGTCTTCAAACTTGAAAGGGCCAAGTATTATGGACTTTGGAGGCTCCCTGTGGGTTGGTGCCAAGGAATTAGATTTCAAGGGTTGGTGTGGGATGCTCTTCTATTGGCTCAAGAAGGGCCCTAGGGTCCTGAATTTGGCTTTTGCTTAGACTTGGAATCTGGCACAGTGAGTAGGGGTGGTCAGCCCATACTACTGTGTGTGCAGTTTTATTTCTAGTCCTCCATTATACCATGTAAATTGTTTCTTTCTGCCTACCTTTCAAATTGTTTTCTAGGAGAGCCCCTTCACTCTGTCTCCTTGTTGGTTTTGTGTCTCCTGTCATTTTGAAATGATATATTAATATAATATATTAAGGTTGGTTTGAGAGAATTCTCTGAGTAGTCCCATCTTTCTTTGTTACTAAGACACCATCTTGGCTCCACCCCTCTGTGTGTTTTTTAGTGTGTTCTTAACCCTCTTGACTTAGTTTCCTCATCTATAACATAAGATAATTAAATAAGCAGAATTTAGCATCCTTCTAAATCTTAACTCCTATGGTCATATAAAAGAAATAATAAAAGGAAGATTCCAAGTTCAGAAACAGGTAAGTCTAGTGGGTATAGGTGTTTTGAAATAGTAAGAAATGGCAAAAGAAAAAATATATCAGTGAAGAAATATAGCAGAAAGGAAACCATAGGATCATAGAATTAGATCTGGGAAGGACTTTAAAAGTTGCCTCATTATAGTCAAAGTCATTGGGTCTCAAAGATTTATGTTTCTTGTTCAGTCATAGTTGCAGAAGACAATGTTTAAGCCCAGCTTGTACTGTCTTCTTATCCACTATTCTATCCACTATGCCAACTCTTTTCAAAGAAAAGTAGGAGGAGGAATTTTATTATATATTCTCAGATTGAGGTGAGAATAAAATAATATTTATAAAGAACTTTGCAAATTTATATAAAGCACTATGTAAATGGGAGTTATTATCATAAATTAGTACAACATATTATTAAGCATTCCTTCATCTGATTTGCAGTATTTATCTGTTCTTATCTACTTTAATATCAGAATCCAGGTTTATCTTTCCATTAGTCTATTTGAACTTCTTAATTATTCTCTTGCTTTCACTTAGTATCTACCTGCTTTATGTTAAAATTAAATAAGAAAATTTTCTTACTTTTTATACTTGCAAGTCTTATCAGATTTTTCTCATAGTATTTCAAAAACTGCCGCTTTTCCTCCTCCTCCTTCTCCTTCTCCTTCTCCTTCTCCTTCTTCTCCTTCTCCTTCTCCTTCTCCTTCTCCTTCTCCTTCTCCTTCTCCTCCTCCTTCTCCTCCTC
>NC_058134.1:158409373-158424905 GCF_016433145.1 Gracilinanus agilis | reverse complement strand
ATACCACTTGGTGCATATATATTGAGCAGTGTTATTTCCTCATTGTTTATACTGCCTTTAATCAGGATGTAATGACCTTCCCTGTCTTTTTTAATCATATCTATTTTTACTTTGGCTTTATCAGAAATCGTAATAGTCACTTCTGCCGTCTTTTTCTCATTTGATGCCCAAAAGATTTTGCTCAAGCCCTTAACCTTAAACTTGTGTATGTCTACCTGTCTCATATGTGTTTCTTGTAGACAACCTATGGTAGGATTTTGGTTTCTGATCCACTCTGCTATTTGCTTCCGTTTTATGAGTGAGTTTATCCCATTCACATTCAGATTTATAATTATCAGTTGTGCATTCACTGACATTTTTGTATCCCCCACTAGACCCACCCCTTCTTCTTACACTATTTTCTTTTAAACCAGTGGTCTGCTTTGAGCCAGTATCCCTTATCCCCTCCCTTGATTGACTTCCCTTTCTGCCCCCTCCCTTGTTATTCCCTTATTTTTGTTTTTAAAGGCCTATTGAATTCCCTCCCCCTTCTTCTCCCCTCCCTTTTTTGACCTCCCCACTCCCCTGCTCCCTTTGGTTTATCCCTTCTGACTTTCTCAGTAGGGTTAGATAGAGTTTTTTATCCCAATGGATAATAAAGCTACTCTTCCCTCTCCAGGTTAATTACAGTGAGAGTAAGGTTTGATTATTACCTCTTAATGCTCTCTTCCTCTCCTTCTTATAATAGTATTTATCTCCTCCCCTTCCCTTGCCCTCTTTGTGTGTAATAGAATATCCTATTTTTCTTATTTACTCAGATTTCTCTTGGTGTCCCCTACTATTCCCCCCCTCTTTCCCATCCCCCATGTCATCTTAGACCATTTAGTATCCTGTCCTCTCCCTATTAATTATTCTTCTGGTTGCTATAATAGTGAATATTACAATAGTGAATAGAGTTCACTACAGAGAATTATACATAGCATTTCTCCACATAGTTATACAGATAATTAGATCTTATTTAAGCCCTTAAAGAGTCAAATTTAAAAAAATATGAGTTTTCTTTCTTTTCCCTCTGTTTCTTATTTACCTTTTCATGTTTCTCTTGATTTTTGTGGTTGAATATCAAACTTTCCATTTAGTCCTGGTCTCTTTTGTGCAAAAACTTGGAAATCTTCAATTTTGTTGAATGCCCATACCTTCCCCTGGAAGTATATAGTCAGTTTTGATGGGTAGTTGATCTGTGGCTAAAGGCCCAGCTCTCTTGCCTTTCTGAATATTGTATTCCAAGCCTTGTGGTCTTTTAGCGTGGAACCTGCCAGATCCTGTGTGATCCTGATTGGTGCTCCTTGATATTTGAATTGTCTTTTTCTGTCTTCTTGTAAGATTTTTTCTTTTATTTGAAAGCTCTTCAATTTGGCTATTATATTCCTGGATGTTGACTTTTCTGGGTCCAGTGTAAAGGGTGATCTATGGATCCTTTCAATGTCTATATTGCCCTCTTGTTGTAGGACTTCAGGGCAATTTTGCTGAATATTTTCATAAGTATGGAGTCCAAGTTTCTATTAATTTCTGCTTTTTCTGGAAAACCAATGATTCTCAGATTGTCTCTTCTAGATCGGTTTTCTTGGTCTGTCACTTTCTCATTGAGATATTTCATGTTTCTTTCTATTTTATCAGTCTTTTGACTTTGTTTTATTTGTTCTTGTTGTCTTTAGAGATCATTGGCTTCTAATTGCTCAATTCTAGCCTTTAGGGACTGGTTTTCCTTTTCAATCTGGTCATTTCTGGTCTTCAGTTGGCTTGCCTCACTTTCCAATTGTGAAATTCTGCCTTTTAAACTGTTATTTTCTTGCCAGATCTCTTCCATCTTCCTCAACATCTCATTTTTGAACTCTTCAATAGCTTGTGACCAGTTTTCATTGTTTTGGGACTGTTTGGATACTTGTTTGTCCTCCTCTGTTGTCTGGATTTTCTCTGTGTAAAAGTTGTCGAGTGTTCCAGAGTTTTTCTTGATAATCTTTTTCTTCTTCTGGGCTTCCTTATTGCTTACCATCATTAGCCCGCCCCTTTTCAGCTTTGTCTTCACACTGAGGGTCTACCTGCTCTTTCTAAGCTCCCGGGGGCTCCAGTCTCCTTGTCCTTGGGATCAGGCCTCCTGGTAGACTCTGGTCTGCCCCTCTGCCCAAGGCTCCTTCAGCAGTCTCAGGGGCTGCTTCCACAGTCTCACTCCCGTCTGCCCCAGGTCCACACTCAAGGTCCAAGCCTGGGCTGGAGATCTTTGTCCATGTCCAGGGCAATGTCTTCACCCTCCCAGACGCTCGGGAAAGTCTGTCAGCTTGAGATCTTTGTCCTCTCCCAGGGCAATGTCTTCACCTTCTCAGACGCTGGGGAAAGTCCCTGTGTTGGAGATTTTTGTCCTTGCCCAGGGCAATGTCTTCACCCGCGCAGAAGCTCGGGAAAGTCCGTGAGCTTGAGATCTTTGTCCAGGCCTAGAGCAATGTCCCCACCCGCACAGATGCTCGGGAAAGTCTGTGCTCTTTCTTTAGCCACTTGGGGTCCTACGTCCTGCAGCTCTCAGGTACAAGCCCTAGAGCTGCTAGTGACTCACTGGTTGCCCCAATCCTGCTTTCACTCTTCTGCGTTGGCCTTGGAGCTGTGCGTGGTGTGGGGGGTGGTGGAGGAGCTTCTCCCTCTCGAGTTTTAGTGAGAGCTGTTTCACCCCTTCACAGCATGGAAATGCCCTGGTTCCGCTTACCTTCAATGCTGAGCCCTGTTGTGGGGTTCCTTCGTTAGTCTGGATTTGTTTTTATGTCCTCTTGAGGAGTCCTGTATGCTTCGGTTAGGAGAGATCGAGCAGCTGCTCCTTACTCTGCCTCCATCTTAACCGAAAGTCTGTTGCTTCTGTTTTTTGCTCTTTTTCTCAAAAGAAATTTTCCAGGATCAAGAGCTTTTTTTGCTGATGTTTACTCATTTTCCCGCTGGAGGCCTGGGAGTCCTGCATGTTGCTGGCCATTTCTATCTTAGCTTCTATTTCACAGGGTTTTGCTTTGGGGTTATCTTCTCTTCCTTGTCAGAGGCCTGAGAGACCTCAGAGTTCTGACCCTAATCTCCAGACCCTGGGATTTACAGGGGTATATTTGTAGTGTTTTCACTTTTTAGATGTAGCAGCCTTCAAAGTGTTTTGCCCTGAGGCTATATTCTACCACTGCCCCTGCTGCCATTGACTGTTACCCCTGTTGCTGTTGGCTGCTATTGCTGCTGCCTGTTGCTACTGCTGCTGTGTGAGGCCAGTGTTCTGGAGCTCTGAACTTCAACTCCAGGGCCTGGGATTTTCAGGTATAGCATGTTTTGCAGTGTTTTGCCCTGAAGATATCTTCCCTGCTCCTGCTGCCTCTGCTGCTGGGAGTGAGTCCAGTGTTCTTAAGCTTTGAATCTCACTTCCAGGGCCCAGAGCATCTAGGGATGAGTCTGTGGTGCTTTTTCTTTAGTGTAGCCACCCCCCTAAAATTTGAAGATTGCCCAGGTCTTGGCTCTGTCTCTGGTGAGGTAGGTGGGGGGTGAGGGGTGGTCAGCCTGCTCTCTTCCTTATGCAATTTTGCCCTCTTCTACCATGGAAATCCCTTTATCACTGCCTACCTCTCATGCTTTGTCCAGTGGAAGAGTTCCTTTACACTGTCTTCCTTTGACTTCTATCATTTTGAGACTCTTTGCAATGATTGGTTTACTAGTAATTCAGAGCAGCTTTAGGATTACCCTGCTACTACATTGCCATCTTGGCTCCATAAAATATTTCTAATAAATTGTTTTTTAAAGAATATGTCCTGTGTATATGGGAACCCTCTACCAATCCCCAGAGTCAATACTGCATTTTCATATAATCACTTATTTGGAGAGAACTCTGGTGACAAATGTGATAATTCATAAAGATTGCCTTCAAATGTAATTAGTAGCCCTATTTCACATGAATGAGAATTTCTTTGGATTGTGTAATTGAAATTTTGAGGTCTCTGATCTACACTTCCTGTGGAAGTTTAGGGGTCTTTCAAACTACATTTCCTGTGATTCCTGAATTACATAATGACGTAGGCAGTTATATAACCATGTGGACCAGAGGTTAAAACTGAGTGGCTTGGCTTGCACTGGCTCTTTTTCCTGCTGAAGCAGCATGGTGGCGAAGGTAATGGTGGGTTTTTCAAACTGACTCTTAACATGTCACGTTGCTTCATTTTTCTAATATACTAATATATAATATACATTTTCTAACATACCAATATTTTTAATACCCTAATATTTTTAAATCTATCCTTTTATATCCATTTTATTTCTTATAGGATGATGAAGTACAAGATATGAACACTGTTGGTATTTAATAAATATTTGTTAAGTATATTGTTGAAAGCATAGATTGGATCTGTATCAATGAATGGAATACCCACACTGATGAGATCCTAAATCCATTGTGGTAACAGAATCAGAATGAGAGTGAATGGAGGTGTGAAATAATTATTTTTAAGTAGATGAAGACTTTTTAGTACATGCTTTCCATAAAGAATTAGCTATAGTCCTATGGATCTTGTGGGTTAAACTATATATGGAGGGCTTAGATGAATAGGTAACTGCTACAAAGATGTGGCTCAAGACTCTTGAGGGTTTCAGTGGATAAACTGCTTGCCTCAGATAGATGACCTAGAAGTTCAGGTTCCTTTGAGAAAATTGGATGATAAAAAAGATGGCACTTTTTTTTCTCATCAAAACAAAACAAACAAAAACTCAAGATTTCTTTAACTTCTTGTTTCCTTAATTGAATTAGGGGACCTGGATTTCAATCTCTTGTCAATTACTTTCTGGTTGTGTGACTATGGGTAAATCATTTACTTCTCAGGGTGAATTTCCTTAGGGAAAATTAGAATTTAAATGATTTTGCCCTTTCCATTTGGTTTCCCTTGATGTATAAGAAATTTTGTTACATTTAGGCCTATAGCAGAAAATAAAAAATGGGTCTTAGCTTTAATTCAAAAACATAGTCTAACAACATAATGAATGCACAACAAGCTTTATTTCACTTCATAGAAAACACAAAAGAGTAATAGACAAGCACATTAACAGCAAAAGTACTTGTTTGCTTTTCTAATGAGCTCCACATCTCTCAGGGACCTATGTAGTATTCCAGACTGGTCTTGACATTCCCACTCCAATTTAGAGTTAATCCCCTTTCCCTGGGCCTGCACAATCCATATCATTCATAATACCAATGAAGGGCAAGATATGGGTTTATCTTTCATTGCTTTTACTAAAACTCACGTCCAGAACCTGGTTGTTCCTGGAATTTTCTAAGAACACTTCTTCTAGGCATTACTATCTACTTGTGTTTGGGTAATGTTGCATATGGCCCAGGGGTTCCTCTCTCTAATCAGTTTACATAAATTGATACATGTCTTAGTCTGGCTGTAGAAATACAGATCTTTAAGCTTTTGAGACACAAAACATTACTCAAATGATATGTTGGTGTTAGGATATTATAAAGGTAAGCTAATTAAACAGACCCAGTAGGGAGGTAGCTTACGGTGTGATTTGATGGGAGTAAGGGGGAAGAACATATACACATACAATACTTATTCCATCAGTTTGCTACAATTCTTAAAATCCTCACCATTCAAATAACCCATTTGAGAAAAAAAGTTTTATCTCAAGAAAGGTTTTCTTAAAATGAAAATATACTATGCTATCAGGGCAAAACATCAAGCCCAAATATAATTAATACTATTATATTAACATTGATTGCTTTAGTCAGGTACTTATATAAGTTTTTATGGATAAAGACAAATGAGGCAGGGGGAGTTTTACAGAGGGGAAGATGTTGGAGAGGAGAGGCATTGCCATGGTTATTTCTGCACAGGTCAGGGCTGGTTAGGAATTAGTTTCCCTTACATGAATATAGATTCCTGACTAAGAAATAAAACAAAACAAATACTCACCAATCTATGGGGTGAAACTTGAAATTACTTGAACAGAACATTACTGAATTAAAATATGTGTAAAGGTGATAAAGAATCAAACTAATTCATATTAAACATAAAAAACTAAATACTAGAAAATATAATCATAAAATGTTTTGATGGGTAGGTGTAAGAAGGGCATGAAGGCACTGACTATCTTAAAGGGGATAGTGAAGAAACACCACTAAGAATGGAAAATTAAAAGGGGAATGAAATCACACTTCATGTCTCTCAGTTTTATCTAGCCACAACCATGACTAAGGCCAGTCCTAACATTTCTTCTTATAAGAAATTTATTCATTTGTGAATTATAATGAATAAACTCTAGAGCTGTTATGTTGTCTAAGTGGCTCTCTTACAAATGTTTACTTTAGGAGATTCTATAAAATGCATTTTGACAGCTTGTCTCCCACTGTCTTTGTTAACAGGGAAGGTTTTGACCTACAAATAATTCACTTTATCGTACCTTAATCCAGTTTAAAACTGAACAGCTCTGGAAGAGAATTATAGGAGGAAGAAAACAGCAATTAAAGGATAAATGGGAATAAGATCATACTTAAAAATAAAGAAAACCTTCAGAAATAATCAAGGATCACCTGGAATATTGTATTTCACAAGTATTTTTAAAAATGCATTTAAACATTGACTTCTCAAACTAAAAAGTAATAAATGTATTCTTTTACATATTTTTATCTTTTTTTACCAACCTTAGAGACCCTGAAGTTGACCCTTATATAAAAATATTTCGAATAATATGTAGAAAAGTAAATAATATTGTGATTTAGAATTCAAGTAATTTCAACAAAGTTGTATAGAGCTTCAATTACAATATTGCCAATTTACATAGTATTTTAGTGAATAATAAATATGAAAGTATATGTGCAGATATTGAATTTAGAATTTAAATTTCCCTTTGATTTCTTTTAACTCAATCTTTTACATTTTTTATCCTTTCAAAATGACAAAAATATTCTCTGAAAACTCAATGTCAATATTGTAGGGCACAGTTTTTTTCCTCTCTTTAAAAAAATTATGACCATAGTAATATAAATTTATATATCACCTTGCTATATAACATGCACTTACTAAGTACCTATACTATGTAAAATATTGTCCTAAGTACTTGTAAAACAAAGGAGAAAAGCTCCTCCCTTTAAATAAATTATATTACACTGGAGAGTGTTGTGAGGAAGATGATTATTTAGTTAATATAAAACTGGGAAATTGATCAGTATATAAAAAATAATCCAAAGAGAAAGAAAGCTCTTACTATGGACATTATGAAAGGCTTTCTATAGGCAATGAAACCATAGTTTGGGAGATGATTTAAAAAAAGAAGCATTTATTAAGCACCTATTATTTACAAGCTACATATCTATCCATCTATCTATCTATCTATCTATCTATCTAGATATCTATACACATCTGTATATATAAACATAAGAACACTTTTTTCCCTTGGTAAAGGCCATGGTATTCATTTTAAAGTGAAGGGAAGGAGAATATTAAATGTATAATTAATCTCAAGCATTTTCACAGTTATTTCTATCACCAAAGAGTGACATTTAAAATAGCAATATTAAATGAAGTTATTAATTGAATAAAAAAGTTATTTAATTTTTTCAAGAATTAGATGTTATATATTATGTAATGGTGAAGTGTTATTTAGCAAATACATGAGCTATCATACCTTAACTTCATGTAGAGCTTTAATATAAATAAAGATACATAAAGCATCAAAATAAGCAAAGAAGAGCTACAGTAAATGATGCAGTCAATGAAATCTATGATCAAAAAGAAGATGCTTTAGTTACTTGTGGAAAATGAATGATAACCAATGGCAAGCCCATAAGAGTCCCACAGGAATCCTGACATTTTCTAGAGAAAACAAAGGAGGTCGCCTATATTTTGAGTGGACCTTCTATGGTGAACTTATGGGAAGAAATGTACAAGAGTTGCACAGGATGAGTAGGTATGGATAGGTTTCCATCTCCACTGTTGGAGGAAACATCCATATTAATGATATCACAGATCATTTGAGTATTTCCTCACAAACTTGTAAGGCAGTTAGTTCAAGTATTATTCCCATTTTACAAAAGAAACCTGAGACTCAGAGAGGTTTTTTTTTAACTGGCCCTAGCTAGTAAGAATCACATTTGGTTTGAGAGTTCTGTCCACTATACCTTCTTTAAGTTCAAATTATCAATTAAATTCCTAATATGTACAAATCACCAATGCCTATCATTTCTTCTTTTGAATCTTGGTCACAGGATGTTAAATGTAGACCTGGAAGGGACCTAAGAGATCAATGAGTCCAAATGCTTCATTTTACAGATGAAGAAACTGAGGACTGGAAAGATTAGGGACATGCCTAGGATCACTTGACAAATATAAGGCAGAATGGAATGCAAATCTTCCTGACTCCAAGTCAAACACTCAATCTATGAAAGCATACCCTTTCTCTACTCAACATTCCCTCCCACTATACCAAAAATATCTGAATATTTAACAACAAAGTATTCCTTCTGAAAATAGAAAGATGTTCTAGTACATGGATTCCAAAGACAAAATTTGCCTTCTACCTTCATTTTTTTGTTTTTTTTCTCATTTCCCTCCCTCCCCAAAATGTAGCCACCTCTACTTCAGGTACTTATACCCTGTCAAGGTCTTGAGTGTATAAATACCTGAAGTGTGTTTGTGTGTGTGTGTGTTGTGTAAACACAACACACACACACACACACACACACAAGACCTTCTTTTTAATGGAAATGGTTCATGTTAGTTCTTTCCTTTTTATTTTAATTTATTTTATTTCCTCTTTATTTTAATTTAATTTAATTAAATGGTTCATGTTAGTTCTTTCCTCTTTATTTTAATTTAAATATGTGTCCCATTAACTTAAGATTTTCTAGTTGTTAAATAATTCAAAATAAGGAGAATTTTGCAAGGTAGTTACATTATAATACTTCTGGAGTAGAATATCATAACCCCCCAAAATGACCCCCGGTTCAGATATAATATCAGATGCTTTTGCTTGTTTTTGAATAAAGAGGCCTTTTAGCAGCATCCCTTAATATCCTGAGTACCTTCAGTAAGTAGGATCATTTTGGTTGATTGAAGAGTAACTACTGATTAGTAATCCAATCTTTAGTTCTTTCTGTCTTCAGAATTATGTTTGAATCTGATATTTTTCATAGCATTTTCAGATTTGGTATATCTGCTATTCTCTGATTTTCCTCATAGAATCATTGAATTTTTAGATGTGAAATAATCTAGTTCAGCTCCATTATTTTACATATGATGAAATCGAGGCTCAGGGATCTGAAACAACATGATGAAGGTCACATAACTTATTAGCGGGAAAGCCTAGACCTGAACTCATGCTTGTTTTCAGTTAGACCAAGAATATTTCCAATTATTGTCCACTGTCCATATATTTACAATATTTTTCTCCAGTTATAATGTAAGTTTCTTGTAGGCTTGGGGCTGTGTGATTTTGTCTTTGAGTATATAGCACATGGTGGAAAGCTAATAAATGGTTTTCAAATGATTAATTTTCTCTCAATAGAATACGGAGAATCTATGTTTGTGCTGTTTTTCATTTGTGTGTTTCTATGTATGAGTATATGTGAAAATACAGATGCTCACATGCACTGTTACTAATGGTCACCAATCATGAAACACTTGGCAGATGGCTTATCTCTGTACTGATCCTTCAATCCTAATTCCATGGTTTAAATGGGGGTCTTCTTCACCTGAAGCTCTTAACACATCAGCAAGAATATGAGAAGCAAGCAAGGTAATGAACCATGGTCGTTTAGTCTTTGCATCTGAGGTCATTTTGAGCGGTTTGCTTTAATAATCTTTATAGCTATTGGCACATATCCAATACATAGTGTACTTGTCTTCTTTATTACTTTGTAAGCTTCTTTAACTTCATTTGCTGATGCCCAGAGTGCTTATTACAGTGGCCTTCGGACATGATGTGCTTAGTGATGGAATTCATTCACAGGGATCAAAAGTACAAGGAAGCAAATGGAAAGGCCATTAGATATAGTCATTCGAGTGTTGTGCTGATTCTCATGTACTCAAATAATGGTCAGAAAAAGGTTTCAGATAATGGTCACTTCCATTACTCGGTGATCTGCTTTCATTTGCAGCCAACTGAAAAAAGCAAACAAATTAAGTATTAAATCCTCATTAACAATATCCAGAAAAAAAGTCTCAGATATTTAATCAGGGAGAAATTAATTACATTCAGGTTATTGATTGCCCAGAGAAATATACATATATGTATGCATATATTTGTGTGCTTATCATATATATGCATCTGATAAGCGGATAAGCACACAAATGTGGCAAAGAGATGTAATGTAAAAAGTAATCGAATTGTAGTCAGATAAACAGTGTTCAAATCCTGTGTCTATCTCTATCTGTGTAATAGGGCATAATACTTATCCTCTCTCCTCCTCAGATGCCTCATCTCTATAATGGATTAAATCACCTCTAAAATTCCTTCCAATTTTATATCAATGATCCTATGACAAGATAAAACTCCCATTTTCCATTTAGATCTGAGATTTTACCAGAATATATAACAATTGGTCAGAAAACTCTTTACCTAGCAACTTTGTTTTTCTACTTATGGTCTTAGAACACGGATGGGGCACTGCCAAGTTAAGTGACTTTCCTAAGATCACACAGGCAATATATGTTAGGGATGGCATTTTAATTCAGTTCTTATTCAAAGGCAGATGACATGCTGCCTTTATTTTTGAAGTAAAACTTCCTTTTATTATCCTTAAAGATTATTCAATATTAGCCTCCCCACTAAAAAAAATTCCTAATACAATGTCTTCCTCTTCATTAAGAATAACTGTTATTTAAATAGCACTTTCAATTTTGCTAAACAATTTACATCTCTTACCATAGTTAAACTTAAGGACCCTGTAAAGTGAGACCTAAAGCTATGAATAATACCATTTTATAGATGAAAATACTGGGGCTCAAACAGATTTAAGTGACTAACCTATGGGCATATAATCAGTAGCAGGAGAAATACAGTGTGTGTGTATGTTTGTGTGTGCATCTCACTGGGTGTCTCTCCTCTTGTTCTACACTAACATGTTCTTTTCAAGGTAATAACAATAACAAGTATAATTTATGTAGCACTTTTAAGATTTTAAAAGTTATTATTTCATTTTTGTCCTCAACCCAATTCTAGGTATTATTATGATTTCCATTTTACTGATAAAAAGTTATATCTGATAGAGGTCAAATTACTTGCTCTTAATCAAGGAAGTCATGGAGGAGGCAACTAGTTGGCTCTGTAGATTGAAAACCAGGCCTAAAGATAGGAGGTCCTGGGTTCAAATCTGACCCACTACTTCCTAGTAATGTGACCCTGGACAAGTCATTTAACCCCCATTTGGTAGCCCTTACGGCTCTTCTGCCTTGGAACCAATATACAGTTTTGATTCTAAAGCAGAAGGCAAGAAAACTGATTAAATCAGGAACTGAACTTTGTTCTTTCTGACTCCAATTTTAGCACTCTCTCCACCATAACACCTAGCTGAATCTCCAGATAAGTACTTATGTTAGGTAACCTTTTCTGCCAAGCTTATGTTTGGACTAACCTTCCTAACAGTTCTCTAGTACAGAGGACAAAAAAACTGTAAGAAGGTATCCTATCTGATCAATTCTCTATCACCCAGAAAGTTTATTTCTAGAATTAAGGAAAAGCAGCAACAATACAACTCGGTATAAGATTTCAAAGAAGTAAACTATAAACATTGACTTTATAAATTCGACTTCAGATTTTGGGGTAATTTGAGTCTCTAAGAGTTCTTATGATTAAGTTCTGTCCTTGGAGGATAACATTGCAATCTAACTGTATTTCATGTGATCTCCAATTCTAGTTATCTAATCTTCATGTCTTAAGTACAAGCCTGAAGTACTGTGTCCTAAATTGTGATCCTTATCTACTTCAGGCCTTTTCAGTTTTGTGTCTTTTAGTCTCTTTCTGGTCACTTGTGTCTTTGACACCACTCTTTCCTGTCTTCTTCAACTCCTTGCTCCAGCAGTTATTCCCTCTTCTCTAGGTTCTTCTCCTCTGCTTATATTCTTAGATGTTCCCTAAGGTATTCCCCAAATGAACAAAAACAAAAATCCTTCCTTTATGCTTCTATTTGAATCAGGCACTACTCCATCTCTTTCTTCTCTTCTCAGGTAAATTTTATGAAAAATAATTTTGAGTGTATGATTCCTCTATTTATTCATACATAACTCTCCAAATCTTGTAATCAAAGGCTTTGCCCACAAGCAATTATTCAATTATTGAAATTGCTCTCTCTCTCTCTCTCTCTCTCTCTCTCTCTCTCTCTCTCTCTCTCTCTCTCTCTCACCTGTTATATAAATGGCCTTTTTTTAAGTACTCAACTTCTTCACCTAACCTGTTTTCAGTATGGTGATATCCCTCTAATGAACACTCTCTCTTTCCTTTGATTCATGAAGCAAGACACAACCTAATCTTACTTTTCTTCTTCCCTCTTTTCTCCTTCACTTGCTCCTCATCTTATTCCTGACCACTTAGTGGTTTCTCAGTTTTTCACTTCCTTTTCTACACTCACTCCTACAACCACCATGTCTATGTTAATGACTCCCAAGTGTATATTACCAGCCCTGCTCTTTCTTCTAAGATTTATACCTACATTTGCATCTGCCAAAGGATATCTCTGCCTGGAGTGTCCTACTGGCACCTCAAACTGAATGTTTTCCAAACTGAGCTCACTATCTTTTGGCTCTTTGTTACTTTTATTCTTGGCTTTATTCTCTAAAAGGAAAATAACCCAAACACAGAAATTATAATATAACTCATTTCTTGCACTACTCTGGCTTTCCTCTAAAACTTTTGGGTAAGGTAATAATGAGGTTGAAATAGAAAGAGGGAGTGAAACCACTGACCAAAGGGAGCCACAGGTAAGAGGGTCAATCAATAGTATAAGTTGTTTCACTCTATTTCCTTCATGAATTTTTCTTTAGTATAAGTAATATGTATATTTCACAATACAGTGAACATGATATTATATATTACCTGATAGTACACATACAACCTGTATCTTATTAATTGCTCTCTTGGGGAGGAGGAGGGGGTGGTAAGGAGGGAGAGAGAATGGATTATAAAGTGTCAAAAATGATTATTAAAATTGTAACTATATGTAATCTGGAAAAATATTAAAATAAACAGATATTATCCTTTCTCTCCCTTACCCACCAAAAGAGTATAATTTGCTTCTCCAGGATCAGAGTGATTGCATGGAAAAGTAGAAGAAAGAAGGAAGATATCCTCTGAATGCTCCTTTATTAGGAAATAAGTCAATTTGGCAACCTGGAAAGAGAAACAAAAAGTCTCCTAGAATAAGGGTTCTCCCTGTCTCTATATCTTCTTTCTATCTCTCTCATAGTATCTGTCCTGTCTTTGTCTCTTCCCTGCATTTCTTGTGGTTTGTTCTTTTGTTTTCCAAGGCATTTGAAGTACAAAGAAATTCTGAGTTCTTTACACGTGAGTTCTGAATTCTGGGCTGTGGATCAGAAATGCCTTGGAAAAAGCAAATCTAGAAAATTTTCCAAACTAACACTTCCCTAACATTCCAGATGTCCAGTTTTGAGAGTGAGTAAATGAGGGACAGGTTAGTGAAGAGCAGTAAAGAATCGGTTTCCTATATATTAAAACTTTAGGGGTTAGTATATCTATGAGATTTTTTCTGACTATAATCATAGTTAACTATTCCATTCTATGAAATGACCATTTCACCTTGTTTCTGATGTTCATAACCTCAGGGTTATATTTGAATCTTCTTCCTCGATGCTCATTTACAATGTCTTCATGACCAGTGGCTATCAACTTTGCAACCTTGCTCAAGTCTGTTATCTGTTAAACCTTTATCCCAAAGAGGCACTTATTACCATCTCCCTAGGCTACTGCTTTTCTCTTTTGACAAGTATTTGCTCTTCTACTTTTTCCTTCCCTTCAATCCATCTTTACACAGTACTCTCAGAATACAATTTCTTACATATACTTCTCATCATATCATACCTTTGCTCAAAAGTCTTTAGTAAATACCTACCAAAGAAAATTCTAAGCCCCCTGCTTGCTGTTTGAGTATCTCTTATAATCTGGTACCAGCAGACTTTTCCAGCATTAGATCATATTAGTACTATCCCCTTCTATTTTTGTTACCTGAATTTACATGAATACGACCTCTCATTCTCAGGTCCTTTCCTCTTTGCCAGAATTAATCTAGTGCTTTGATTTCTGAATTTACAGTCATTTATTTAAACACCAACTCAGTTGTTAGATCTTCTTTAAGGCTTGCCTGAATATGCTGCTAATAACAGTTTTTCTTGCTGGGCTTTATAACTATTTAGAATATGTATAGTACAATTCATTGGATGATTGTCATATGTTTCTATCTTATCCCACCACTAAAATATAACCTCCAGGAGAGGAGAGAGTCTACCTGATATAAATATTGTATCTAACCAAAGCAATTTCACTGTACTCTACTCATAAGTACTTCATAAATTTTCTGAAATGAATTTAAAATGAATATTCCATTCATGCATCCATAACCTGTTTAGATATTGCTAGGCTTTGTTAAAACATAGTTCCTGTCTTCAGGGCAATCTCAAAGGACTTTTTTTCTTCCTACTTTTCCAAAATATTAACCGATTGGATGTTTTTCTGTATGGTTGCAAATAGTGCAGAGGTTACTATTGTTTAAAAAATTCCATTTAAATTTTCGTGCTGTACATGAAAGAAACAACAACTACAATCTCCCCAAATTTCCCAAATAATTTAGGTTTTGAAGTGAAAATAAAAATTTCTACAATATTCCTTTTCTTCCATCCCTATCTAAGCTTTTCTTTCCTGTGACTCACTTCTTACCCTTCTCTGAGAGCGAGTCTCCCTCTTCCTTTTCATACTTTATAGGTGAGCTGCTAGTAATCACAGCAGCACCGAACTGGTTAAAGAAGGTAATCTCTCTTCTTAATAGGCATCAATCCCCTTTCAAGGCACCTTTCCTTCAATCTCTCTCTCTCTCTCTCTCTCTCTCTCTCTCTTTTTTTTCCCTTCAAATAAGTTGGAAGCAAGGGAAAGGGCAGCACACCCTGCCAGGGAGTAGCCTCCCATGGCCCACTTACTGACTAAGGAGTTCTCTTCCCTCAATCATTTTACTCAGGTCCACTTCAGCAACCAACAGGGAAAAAGGACCTGGGGGCGGAGCTTTCTAGCCAGGACTCCAGGTTGCTTTAATCCTCTCCCAGCAGCTACAATAACTATCCCAGAGATCTCTAACTTTTTCCTATTCCCAGAAAGAATTCTAAAAGGTCTCTGAATCTGGAGACATGGTAGGTAGATAGGCAACTCCTCTAAATAGTGAATTGGCAATCTCTCCACCTGTCTCTACAAACCTCTGACGCCCCCACCCCCACCCCACCCCCGCCTGCCTCTTCTCTGGCTTTCCCATCATCAACCGCTTCCCCCCTCCCTTTCT
>NC_058134.1:158324634-158409121 GCF_016433145.1 Gracilinanus agilis | reverse complement strand
TGCTTTTGGATGCTCTCTCCCGACTTCTTCAACTGGAGCCTGGAGTAGAAGGACGAGGCCAAGCTATAAGCACTGCGGAGACCGCAGAAGGGGCTGAAGAAGCCTCGTCCAGAGACTGCTCTCTTTCTCCAGTCCTTCCTGTCCATTCTCCCCTCCCCTCGGCCAGCCGCTCTTCTTTTCTCCCTTCGCCTCTGCTTGCTCCCCGCCTTCTCCGGTAGGCTGCCAGGCGGACCCAGCCTGCCTTTCTCCAAGCCTTCACTACCGGGTCAAGCTGGGGAGGGGAGGGAGCTCAAGCAACAGCCCAGAACCCCTCCCCTGCTCCCCATCCAACAGACGCTCCTTCCCCTCCTCCTCCTCCTCTACCTCCTCCTCCTTCGCCTTCTCCTCCTCCATCCTACCTCCCTTCTTCTCTGCTGCCAGTTACAGTACAACTAGTACACACACAGCAGCTGCCATGGATATCAGCTAACCACACACACAAACACACACACACACACACACACACACACACACACACACACACTTACACATAGAGCTAGTGACCCCTAATATCTTAACCCTCCCCCCTCTCCCTTTCCCCACCCCCACTCTCCCCCTCCCTCCCTCATCAGCGCAGCTTCTGCTCCGGCTGCTGCTGCCACCACCGCAGCTCTCCTCTCCGCTGGGGCCACAGCCTTGAGTGTCATTCAAGCGGCCGCCAAACACCACCCCAAGCTCTCTTACCCCAACCTCAACAGTCTTCCCCTTCGCTTCCCACTTCCCATTCCATACTTCCCCCCAAAAGGGGTGGGGGCAAGCAGGGAGTGGGGCCGAGAGAAGGGAAAGCGAAGTCTTCCCCTTCATACCCTAGCTACTCCTAGACCTCTCACCTCCTGGAAATCTAAGAAATCTGAGCAGAGCAGGGCAGACGACCCCACTGCCATGTCTAAAAGCTTGAAAAAGAAAAGCCACTGGACTAGCAAAGTCCATGAGAGTGTCATTGGCAGGAACCAGGAGGGCCAGCTGGGCTTTGAACTGAAGGGGGGAGCTGAGAATGGACAGTTCCCCTACCTGGGGGAGGTGAAACCCGGCAAGGTGGCCTATGAGAGCGGCAGCAAGTTGGTACCTGAGGAGCTGCTGCTGGAGGTGAATGAGACTCCAGTGGCTGGACTCACCATCAGGGATGTGCTAGCCGTGATCAAGCACTGCAAGGACCCCATCCGACTCAAGTGTGTCAAGCAAGGTAGGCTCGGCTTCCTTATTTGTTTGGCGAGCGGCGAGACTCCGTCCCCGGGGCAGGGAGGGGTGAGGGGCGTGCGTATGTGCAAAAGGGGGTGTGTTGTGTGATGGTGGGGTGAGGAGAAACAGTGTCCTGCCAAAGCAACGAAGGTTGGAAAGTGCCCAATTTGGGGCAGTTTAAGGACGGGGTAGACTAGGATACAGATGAGGATGTTGCAGGGTATGCAACTTTACTTGTTTGGTTTTTTTTTTTTTCCAGTAGAATGAACTTGATCTTGAAGGTGAGGAGCAAATTGGATGTGCGTCAGTGGCATTCCTCGGCGTGAAACTAAGAACTGGGGAAGGGAGAGTGAAAGGAAGAACTTAGGGAACAGAGGCACCGCCAGCGGGGCAGAGAGGAATAAGCACTCCATGGGGAGCAGAGAGATGTGCTGGCTGGGGAGATGGGGACATTCTAGTGATCTGGACTGAAGACACCAAAGTCGGATGCTGGTTAGGAAGGAAAAAGACAGATGGCTTTGAGCTCCTTGACAGCTTCTCAGGAACTTTTTTCGCCCCTTTACCGCTTTTCTGTGCCCCCTCCCCCTCTTCAGTACTGTCATGTGGGTAGAGAGCGTCATGTGCAGCACCAAGTAACCCAGGGCAGCGTTTAGACAACCTTGGATTCTGGGAATGAGACTAGGCACATCCACTGGTGCAGGAGAGTTGGTACTAATGCTGGAGGAATCTAAGCAAATGGACTGCACTTGGTGTTTTTTTCCTCATTGAATGGAAGTGCCATGGAGGAGTCTTCTCTGTGGGCTAGGCTTTCCCCTGGCAGGGTTATTGGTGGGCGTGTTTCTAGGGAGGAGTGGATGGAAATGCTAGCTGGTTACCTCCCAGGCTCCTTCAACTTTAAGCTCCAGGGAAGCTTATCCCTAGGGCTTGCCACTGATGTGGACTTGGGAGGAATGGACTGGTAGGGAGGAGGAGGTGTGCTGGCTGAATTCTAGCGATCTTACTGGCTGTTTCTGTTTGAAGAAAAATGAGATTCCCCAAGGAGGAAGGAATGAGATAAAAGTTTGGCAGAGGGAATAACTTTAAGTAGAATCACATAGAGACTATTCTTTCCACATGTGTATGTATGCCTATTCATAGTCTCATTATGCACATTTCTTTGGGGAGGGGGAGTAGTGTATGTATATAAACATCTGATTTTGAGAGATATTTTTGGAGTTATATTATAGTCTCACAATGCAAATGGATTAAGGATTCTCCTTTTGTGGGCTAGTTCAACTACAAGCACAATTCATTACCATCATAAAGCTTTTTTTTTTTTTTATTTTGGTCCTCAAAAGGACCAGTTATATGAATAAATAAGTAAAAAAAATAGCAAATGCCTTGAAAGGGAAAATTTAAGGCAGAAAAAGGAAGGGGTAGGAAAGGATTCAATTAGTGTGCTGGAGCAGAAAGAAAACAGACTCTTGAGTCAGAAGACCTATGTTCAAACCCCACCTCATGCTTAATACCTATGTGACCCTGGCAAGTCATTTAAACTCTAAACTTCCATTTCCTGAACTGCAAAATGAGTTCAGGAGACCAGAACTCTGAGAAAACTTCAAGCTTTAGATCTCAGCTTCAAAAAGAAGTTTTTTTCAAAAATAGAAAAAAAAATGTCCACAAAGTTAATAACAACATTTTTGAGAATTGAATCTATTAGGCAGAGCTGGATATAAATTGTTTTTGTTCGGGCAAATCCAACTCTTTGTGTCTCTTATTCCAACTTCCTTGGCAAAGATACTGGAGTGGCTTGCCATTTCCTTCTCCAGCTCATTTTACTGATGAATAAACTGAGGCAAGCACAATTTACCCAGGGTTACATTGCTACCAAATGTCTGAGGCCAGATTAGAATTTATGAAGATAAGTCTTCCTCATCCTGGCCTGACACTTGACTACTCCACCTAGCAGCCCTGGATACAAATGCAGTATCTTAGAATTTCCAAAATTACATATCCAAGGTTCAGGTATAAGGATTTTTTCTTTTCTTTTCTGGGTCTATGTTCCCTAGAAATCCAGGAAGAATAAATAACTTCATTGAGTTTTCAGGTCCTTCTTAATTTTTAATGTGAAGATTTCTTGCTCTCTCTTTTTTTATTGCTAATCAAATATGTCTGCCTATCTGTGTGTGTGTGTATAACACATGTTTATATAGAGGACATTTTGTTGAGCAAGCATTCTGTTGAACATTACTGTTAACTAGCATTACTGGTAGAGTGATTATTAATTGCAAGATGACAAATTTGAGACACTTGTATATTTTGCTGAGGCTTTGAATCATCCAGAATACAATTATATTTCAACTTGATGACTTAGTGTTGTGTATTGTTATAGTATTATCATTATGATTCTTCGAAATTTCACGAAAATTTATAAGGTTTAACTGAAATTTTACAGGCTGCAAAAATTCCTACCTTTATCAGAAAAGATTATGGGTTTTATTATTCCTGCCACTTCACCATCCTGGTCCTCAGTTTCCTCATATAGAAAGTGAAGGATTTGGACTAGATGATCTCAGAGGTTTATTATAGCCCTAAATCTATATCTTTCAGAATCATATATTATTCTTTGATTTTCAAAAAAAAAAAAAGCTTTTGGCAGAGAAACAATGGGCCAATCGAGAATAACATGTATGCCTTCTCTTTGTAGTGTAAAACTAATAAATGACAACTGCAGTTTGAAATATGACTTTCAAATGATTGTAATTGATTTCTTTAAAAGTTTCCATTGACTTTTAGTGAATAGTAGAGTCACTACTTAAGTACACTGAATGAGGCCAATTTTGAATGAAGTAAGACCAGTTTACTTAATCAATAAAGGAGATTATTGGTTTTGGCCTGAACCTCTGATTCAATTAGACCAGGGCACCCAAGGTAAGGAAATTCCCAGGAATTATGAAAGGGAATTGTGTAACTTATATTCTCAAAGAGTAGCTTGGAATAGCAGTTAAAACTTATAGATGACTTTCCAAAAATTATATGGAGAGACTATATTAGAGGTAGAATTTGAACATGGGTCTTCATGATGTTAGAGTGCCGTGATATATAGTGCAATATGCTATTTCTCATACATGAATAAACATATTGAAAAAAAAAACATTTTAGCTTCAATTCCTTGAAAACAAAGATGTCTTTTCACTTATTTTTTCTAGTTTTGCATTGTTTATCCTTGAATATATTGCCATTTTGCTATATGAATTAAAACCCTATATTGTTTCTTAAAACAATATTTAACCAACTTCATGGAAATCCCCTTTCAACATAAATTGGCATATTTCTGATTCAGAAATTGAGTATAAATGTGGGAAATATCACTTTCCCGTACCCAGTTTGGTAAATTATTCCTTTTGTACTTTTAAAAGAATGTTTTCATTGACCAAGTGATTTGCTCTTAAATAAGTTATCTTCATTCATTTCATTAAGGAATGATATACATAGAAAAATTCCTCAAGATTCAATAATACACACACACACACACACACACACACACACACACACACTAGTTCATAGCAAAACAGTAAAAGGCAATATTTCTATCCTACATTTCTTGGACTATGGCTACAAATTCAGTACCCCCTTGTGACACTAATAGCCATCCACCATAGTTTTCTGTTCAAGTATTTTCAAGTGGAAAATAAGAGAAAAGAAAAAAAAAGTTTTCTATGTAAAACAAGATAAGAATCTTCTCCAGTCCCCCTTAAATTCCACAGAATGTAAATACTCTACCCCTTGGAGATTCCAATAAATAAAATGAAACAGGGTTACTAAGTGTCTAATTTAATTATACTTTACAGGAATTGTTTATATATTCCTTCTTTTTGGTAATACAAGACACATGCTTTCTCATAATAAAGATGAACTTTTTTTCACAGTATTTTGAGGTAGTGGATGAGAGGACAAGGTATTTATCAAAAATAAACATTTTGGTAACTTGGTACCTTCTTGGATTATAAAAAATCTTTACTATCCTGAAACAAAACTAATGAGAATATTACTTTCATTTTGGTATAATTTATTAATGATATTTGATACATTTTTACAGTAGAAAATTATAGCACACTCTTGAAAAGACTAATCAACTGTTTGCTTTGGAAAAAAAGAGGGAGATTTGTCTTAGAATGAAATCACAGTTTGAAGCATGTAAGTACCAGTCACTACTCATAACATTTACAATGTGAGATCTTTCAGCACATGCATTTTAAGCACATCTTCCTTTCAGTGACTTGAAACTCAAACATGCAAATTCTCAAGAAGGAAAAAATGTACCACAGATCTCATCTTAGATTCTTTCTACTTTAAACAATGGCTTTCAAAAATTCATTTAAAAATAGCAGACTAAAAAGTCGATAATCCTTTTCCAATTATGTCAGTCATTAAGATATGGTAGCACTGTAAAGTTTTTTAAACTTAGAAGACCTCTCAAATGTTCAGATAGAGTTGAAAGCTAATAATATTTCTAGTGGGGAGATTCAAAATGACTTACATATTTAAAATTAAAGTCAAATTCGAAGATAGAGTTTATGTTTTGTCTTGAAGATGAATTAAATTACTTTTTTTAAAGTCAAGAATCAATTCTGTTGTTAGAGGTAATATTCTTAAGTAGGATGAAGTACTCAGCAGAAGCTTTAGTTATGTCCCTACTAATACTGAGTGTATTTTTAGTGAGCATCTACTTTATACAAAATTAGTACTTTCATCACTTTTATATTTCTATCATTAACTCTCTCCCTCCTCTGCCAGTGATTTATTCACCACAAACTTTAAATAATCCTTTGGGACAATAAGATCAGGAGAAAAAGAGACAGAGATGGAGACAAAGACAGAGAGACAATGAGAGAGAGAGGCAGAGGCAGACAGACACAAAGATAGCAGAGAAAGAGAGACAAACAGAGACAGAAAAGGGAATACTCTGAGACAGAGAGGTACAAAGACAAACAAAGAGCAAGAGAAATGTTGACACAGAAAAAAAACCAGAAAAACAGAGAAAGAGAAAGAAGATAGAGAGACAGAGACAGACACAGAGAGGAGAGAGAAAGTGAGAGGGAGAAGGAGAAGGAGAAAAAGGAAACGCAGTAGTTCTGGATTTAAATTCTATTTATTATTAGCTGTGTAACCATGGAGAAGTCATTTAACATCACTGAGATTCCATTTCCTAATATGTAAAATGGGATTAATAATACCTGTACTGCCTACCTGATAGATATTATATATGTAAATCACTTTGCCAACTATAAATTACTAAAGGAGTATCATTATCATCATCATTTTTGGTTTGGCTGTGAATTATTTTTATTTAAGGGTGAACCAATTTGTTAGTTTATTCATAGATGTTCATAGAATCTCAAAGCTTAATGGGAACTTAGTAACAATTTTTTAACAATCTAATTTTGCTAATGAGGAAAAAAAATGACCCAGCAGAGCAAGAAATTAGTTTAAAGTGGCCCAGAAGTTAGTGGCATAAATGGAATTTGACCCTTATTCAAAGACCAAGGTTTTTTGCATTACATGAGGGTGCTTTGTAATTAGAGGAACAGTTTCCAATAAAGAAGAATGTTTGGAAAAATGCATTGATTGACAAACATCAAATAAAAAAGATTATGAAAGAGACAAACCAGGAACCATTTCAGGAATATCCAGAAAGCTAAAAAGAGAGCTTAAAACATTTGTGAGACAGAAGTGAACTAAAATAAAATATTATTTTATTTTAACATTTTTTTAGTTACAAGAAAGCTTTTCCTTTTGATAGCTTCCCTGCTGATATGAAGTGGAGGCTATCTTGGCAACTTAGGTTTTCATTTAATTTGAAAATGCTTTTATCCATTTTATCAAATGAATGCCATATCTTCGTAACTTTTTAGGACTGAAGAATTCATTCACATCTCTATCAGTAACTCAAAGAATTCAATCTCTTGGTTTCATTCTGACATAATCAAATACTACAGTACCTCAACCTTGGGTGCCCAACTGTATGTATTTTAAATCCTCAGAGAACTTTAGAGCTGCATTTAGGTGGCTTAACTTGAAAATAAATCAAATAGCAATGTCTTAGGAATTAGGGCACCTTCTTGCTATTTGGTTGATATCCTTATGTTTCTATTCTTTCACTTCCAGAAACACTGAATGACATTTTCAAATTTAAAAAAAATCTGAAATAATTTTTGAAGGTTTTCTCTTAAGAGTATGAAAAAAATGTAAATCAGATTGAAGGGAGACTGCAGTGTGATAGAACCAAAGAGGGAAGTCCTAGGCATTGTGATTGATATTATTTTTTAATTTTTGGAGAGTAGTAGGGAATGTGTCCAGAACTCTGATACCATTAATATAGATACCACCTTGTATGGAAACTGTCTCTACTTATGTAGATTTATGGTCAATTTATAATTTATAGCATTTGAAAGTTTATTGAGACATACCAATGTTAAGTTATTTATTCAGGATCAGTCAATGAGCAGTTATTGAGTCAATTGTGTGTCAGGAAGTCTGAAGAGGCAAAACTTAAACCCAAGTCTTCATGACTCTCTGGTTGGCCTTCTAGATACTGTTAAGTACTGCCTCTCTTTTTTTAATTAAAATAAGATTACTGGCATAATTTTCATAAAAGATTTGACACAGATAAGTGGACAAAATAATAATTTATAATGTCAATAAAAATCTACTTGATAATTTGTATATTAAAAAACTTACCCTTGTTTTTATATCTTTATTGTCACATAAGTTGACCATTTTAATCAGTGAAAGAGAATATACTTTATTGGAATTTATAATCCTTTCTTAAAATGTCTGTATTTCATACTAAAATTTGGAATAATTTTTAAGTTATACTGAAATTCATTAAGTTGTAGGGGCAATTATCTCAAATAACTATTGTGGAATTATATTGAAGTCAAAGAGACTATGCTAGCTTTCATGTCATTTTGTTGATTGTGGACTATTTTTACATCTATTGCAAAAGATTTATTAAAATAAAATATGTTCATAGTTATTATAGGATTTGTTTATTTCTTGACCTACATGGCTCATTTTATACTTTCATTCTAGTCATTACTTTAATATGTTAAAAAAGACACTGATCATAGCATAGCACTTATCCTGCATCTTCAAATACCAAGAGAAATGCGTGAAAGCCAAATCATTCAAAATATGAAATGAATTATGTTTACTGGTAAAATTTTTCTTTGAATTTTTTATTCTGAACTTAACAAACACTAAAGAATATGCAACTCCTCTTTAAAAGTAGATGAAAAGAGATTAAATGTGAAATAACAAACCTCTATTACTTGTAATCTTATTTTAGTATATAATAAAACTAAGTTATTATTTTAAAAGCTGACCTGCGTATTTTTGTTTCTTTCTGAACTTCATTCTGATCTGTGGTATATTTTATGAAATTCTTTTATATTTCTCTTATTTCTTTCCTTTTTGTGGAGGAAGGGTAACAAACACTATGACTAGTTCTACCTGCTTCAATTCTTCTTCAATTTGGGGTAGAATGGGGAGGGGAGGAGGATAAGTGGAGTGGGGAAGGAACAGTGTAAAAGGAATCCTTTTAAATAAGCATAGTCAAATAAAACTAATCCATACATTTCCCATGTTGAAAAGTATGTTTATGTATCCTTACGAGACATTCCGCCTGATGACATATGGATTTTAAGCAATGATTTGTGAAAATGAAGTAGGAAGGTATACTTCCTATAGTATAGTATACTTCCTATAATATAGGAAGTATATTATAAATTTAAATCCCTTATATAAATTTGGGAGAAGAAATTATATCTTTTCTGTTTATTCTTTGAGTTCAGAGAGATTTATGAACAATTTTGTTTCCAAATGTTACTTTAAATTGTTTATGTTAAATTTTTGTTCAAAGTTACCAGAGACATTATTTGTATGGTGCTTTGTTATTTCATGTAGGAAACTAAAATGGTTTTAAAAACTGGAGAATCAACTCTTCATGAGCCCATTTGGGATTTTCTTGCTAAAGATATTAGTTTGGTTTGTCATATCCGTATATAGCCCCTTTTACAGATGAATAAACTGAGGCAAATAGTGTCAAATGATTTTCCACGAGTCACAAAGCTATTAAGTGTCTGAGTCCAGATTTGAATTCACAAAGATAAATCTACCTGACTGTAGGCCTGGCACTATATCCACTATGCCATCAAGCTGCCCCAATGGTTTTTCTTTCTTTTTTTCTTTCCCCTCCTAGATTACATGTAATACAATTTTAATAGGAATTTTTGAAATTTTACAGTCCATGTTCTCTCCATTCCTCTCACCCTTTCACCCTCTCCAAGATGGCAGGTAATATTATAAGGCTGTACATGTTATAATACAATTAATATTTTCTTATTCATATTCATATTGTGAAAGAAGACACATATGGCTCACAGTAGAGAAAAATTCATGGAGGAAATAAAATGAAGAATAGTCTGCTTCAATTTGCATTTAGATTCTGTCAGTTCCCTCTGTGGTGGTAGATGGTCTTTTTCCTCACGAGTTCCTTGGAGTCCTGTATCCTTGCATTGCTGATGATAGTTGTCATTCACAGTTGATCATCATAATTATTGCCATTACTGTGTACAGAATTCTCTTGGTTCTTCTTACTTCACTCAAATGATTTTCTTATTAGCCACTAAAATATCCATCAACCTTACATATGAGCAATATTTAAATATATAGTATAAAATATGAAATAAAAATCATAAATTCTTTATTTAATATGCAAAACTAAAAATTTTCAGAGGGCTGAAACACCGAGATATTAAGACATAGAAGAAAGAGGACTAATTCTAGAGTTAGAGGACTTGTTTTCAACTCCTATCTCTGATACTTAAATGTCTGTGTGATCTTGGTTAAGGCACATAACCTCTTTACTCATCTGTAAAATGATTGGGTTAAACTAGAGTCCCTCTGAGTTTTCTTCTATTTTTGTAATCTTTGATACTTGAACCATCATTAAACATCTTCAGTATTTATCTAAGATTTAAAGAAAATCAATTTTAAAAGATAGTTTATTTTCCCAAGTATATATAAAAACAATTTTCTACATATATTTTCTGAAGTTATAATATCCAAACTGAGACAAATAAGGGGTAAGTGACTTCCCTGGGGTCACACAGTTATTAAGTATCTGAGATTAGATTTGAATTCAGATTTTCCTGACTCAAGGCCACCACACAACCTAGCATATTGCTTACATTAGAGAAGAAATTAATGGAGGAAATAAATAATGAGATTTTTCAATTTGCATCCAGACACTTTTCTTTTTGTGGCAATGAATATGCTTTTTTTGTCAAGTCACTTGAAATTGTCCTGGATCCTTGTGTAGTTGTCATTCACAGCTGATCATCATACACTGTTGTTGTTACTACATATAATATTTTCCTGCTTCTGCTTACTTCACTTTGCATCTCTTAATATAAATCTTTTCTGTTTGTTTATTTGTTTTTTTTTGTAATCATCTTGTTTGTCATTTCTTATGGCACAATAGTATTCCATTAAGAGCATATTCCACATTTTTTTCAGTGATTTCCCTATTGATGGACATCCCCTAGTTTTCAGTTCTTTGCCACCACAAAAAGAGCTACTATAAATATTTCTGTAAAGGTAGATTCCCCACACCCCATATTAACTCTCTTTGAGGTAAAGACCAAGAAGTATTATTGCTGGGTCAAAGGACATGCACAATTTGATGGCCCTTTGGGTATATTTCCAGATTGCTTTCCAGAATTATTGTATTAGTTCATAGCTCCACTAGCAGTGTATTAGTATTCAAATTTTTATCCATTCCCCCCAACATTTATCCTTTTTTGTTTTTGTCCTGTTTGTCAATCTCTGATGGGTGTGAAGTGGTACCTCAGATTTGTTTTATATTTCTCTAGCAATGATTTGGAATTTTTTCCATATGATTAAAGATATTTTTTGTTTCTTCATATGATTGCCTGTTTATATACTTTGACCATTTGTCAATTGAGAAATGCATTATAATCTTATAAATTGACTTGATTCTCTGTATTTTTGAGAAATGAAGCATTTCTTACAGAGATTTGCTATAAACATTTTCCCAGTTTGTTGTTTGCCTTTTATTCTTTGTTGCATTGCTTTTGTTTGTGCAAACTTTTAAAATTTAGTGAATTCAAAATTGTATATTTTATATTTCATAATGTTCTCTATATCTTGTTTGACCTAAAGCATTTCCTTATCCAAAGGTCTGACAGGCAAACTATTTTGTGCTCCTATAATTTGTTTGTGATATCAACCTTTATTTCTAAATCACATATTCATTTTGATTTTACCTTGGTATATGATATTATGTGTTGATCTATGCCAAATTAAATTTATACCATACTGTTTTTTTATTTTTTCCAATGAATTTTTGTCAAATAGTCAACCCTTCCAAAAGCTTAGATCTTTGAGTTGAAACACTACCTTATTATAATAAGTTATCATTGCATGTTGAGTGCCTAACCTAGTCCATCAGTCCTCTACTCTATTTTTTAGCCAGTACCAGATTGTTTTGGTGCTTGTTGTTGCTTTATAATATAGCTTGAGGTCCAATACAGTGAAATGAATATTAATATGGAAATGAAATACTTGTAGAAGATCTTACAATTAAGTACAAGTCCAATACATATAGAGTGGCTATAGTAGATATTATTCTTAGCACTCTCACCAACCTAGTAGCAAGAGCAGATTTGATACATTTTTATAACAACTGGAAAATTATTAGTTTTGGCTCCACTCATTCATATACATAAGCCTATTAAATGGTATCCTTATTTTACTGGTGATATGACACATATAAATGTTCTAAAGGTTTTAGAACATATGTGATGAAGAGATGCATTCTACTTATCCATAATTATTTGTTTATTTTTCTGTTCATCTATATGGCACCAAAAGTTTTCTAGTTCTGTAATAGATAATATCCTTGCATCTAGAAATTTGTTCTTCAGGACTGGGTATAGTGTTGAGATGCTTTTGACAATTAACTTCTTAATATCCAGTCCTCTGGTGATAAAATATAAGAAAATGGTTTTCACTCACTCAGGGAATGCTTATATTATCTATTATCTATCTATCTACGTATCAATCTATTTATGCACTGTGTATTATTTTATAATATTAGTAAACCTTGAGAAAATAATTAAGCTTATGAATAATTAGAAAAATTAAAAATAGGAATATAAAAGGGAATTTCTGTTCAGGGAATTATGAACCTTTTCCCAGTATGTAGAATGTATCAGAGCTTATACTCAGTTAGCCTAGCCTTTAAGGATTCAAAGTCAACTTTGTTGTCTGATTAGATGCAAGAGTAGTACTCAGAGAAACTAAGGGTCAATAACCATATAAAATTCTGTAGAACAAAGCTCAAGTGACAAGTGTTTAATAGTGTTCCCCCAGTTATTAGCAAGTTCTAAAAATTCTAAAAATTCATTTTCCCCTAAGTGATGGGAGTACATTTTTTAGTATGTAAAGTGTATTATTCCACCAGAAGTATGTATTTTATATGATTAGATTTTAGACTACATATATATTCATATACACATGTATATACACATGTGTGTGTATTTGGTAACAATAGAGGCAATTCCAAGACAATCCTCCCTGAGCACTTTCACTAAGCATAAATGTTGTTTGATTTCAGCTGTAGTTTCTTTTCATACTCTTTGTCTATTTTTAGGAAAACTTTTTAAAAAGCATTTACAAAGAGGTATGCAGTTTAAACAATATTGCAAAATTCAAAGTATAGAAATTTCTGAAAAGAGGAATGTGGAATCTCCTATCATCTTGGTTTTGAGAGAAATTGAATTCAAATTGAAAGAACTTGCTATATGTATTCCCTCACCAAGTCTAATTATGAGTGCATAATAATTAATGGAATTAATGGAAGAGTCATTTCTTTGCTTGCAGAACAAGTAGCCAGACCAGTTTCCTGTTGGTTTGAATCAAACAGGCTACTCATCAGGACTAATTCTTATATGGGATTTAGCTATGGTGACAACTAGCAGACTCTGTTTTTCACTCCTGTTGTTGAACCTTTTGTGATAAATAATCCTGACATTTCACTGTTCCATTTCTGATCCTCATTTTTTAAGACCATAAGAGAATAGTCAAAAGATCAACAAATAAAAGAGAGGAATCAAGTGTTCGTGGGCCCATGTTACTAATCTAATGCTCTTCTTCCCTGCCCCAACCAAGAGGATTTTATCAGCTCTTGTCTTACTTCCTCCCAGAGAATAGAGAGCACAAACTTATTAATGAATAGCATAAAGTACAAAATACTAAAGGGAAGAGAAAAAGGATTTGCATATCCTTAAATTGATCACTTATACCTGAATACCTGAGACCTAACTATTTTCTCCCATTCAAATAAATTAAAATGTTAAAGATGTAGATGCTTTCTAAGGACAAAATAATATACAGGTTTTCAAGTTAATAGACAATGATTAATACCAAAAGTCTTTATTCATGTTCCAGGGAGGTTATCTGTTCAAATTTGAAAGACAAAATTTGTACATAAATAATTATGTTATAAAATAAGATGAGACATTTTATGAAACAGCTATAAAGAAAGAATTATGCAGAAAGGAGCATTCATTTCCAGGTTTAGGGTCAAGTAAATTTTTCATGAAGAAGGTTGCTTTACTTGAACCGGGTCTTAGTAGATCAGAAGAATGTCAAGTAGGAGGGAACGGAGACTGTAGCTATTGTATATTTTCAAGACAGAATGAAATTAGATACTAGAACCAGAAGTTTTAAATAAGGTCTATATAATCATAGGATCATTGATTTAGGGGTACTAGGGTACTTCAAATCTAGTCCAACACATTTTACAGATAAGGAACCTATGACTTAGAATGGTTAAGTGACTTAGAGAAGATGAGATGAGTAGTAAGTTGCAATGCCATCATTTGAAAACAAATCTTAAAATTATAAAACTAAGGGGTTTTGTTAACTATCTACAATAGTACCATATCACTTTGCCTTTCCTTATGTTAATTGTCTCTTCTATAAAAGAAGATTGGATGAGTCAGGCTCTCAGGTCCCTTAACAGTCTAAAATTCTTTGATTCTATTTGGTAATTCTAAAATAATAATAATTTTAGAATCCTCAAAGGTGATACCTAAATTGGAAATGTGTAGCTAAAATACAGAGAATTATAATAGTAGTTCTTCCCAGATATATTAGCAATTCATACAATAAATTAAGTTTAATTAACATGACATTTTGAATCCCAAGAGATCTTGTTATGAAATAGGATATCTAATTTGTTGAAACTCTATTCCTATTTTAAAATTTTCCTCATTGTTCCTAAGCATAATTATCCCATTTTAGAAGTATTATAAATGAATGCACAAAATGTATATATCGATAAAATAAAATTATATGAAATTAAAGTTAAGTTCTTACATTAAAAAAAATAACTCTCTCTTCCCCTCCAAACTTCCTCTAAAACACTTGCCAGGAAACCAAGGATATGTGCACACACATACACACACATACATGCATATGAATTTATGTAGTTCAATCAGTCAACAATCAGTAAACCAGCCTTTATTAACGGCTTACTTATGGGCTAGACATTGCAGTATTTGCTGAGTATGCAAAAAAGGGGGGGAGGGGAGCCAGTACTGTTCTCAAGGAGTTACAGTCTAGTAGAGGATATGACATAAACAACAATGTACATACCAGACCTATATAGGGATGAATTGTAAAGAATCAACAGGAGGAAGGCACAAGAATTGGGGGTGGGTTGGGAAAGGTTTCTTGTAAAATATGAGGGATAAGAAAGTGAAAATATTTGAAGTCAAAAGATGGAATGTCTTATGTGAGGACAGCAGGGCTGCCAGAATCCTTAGATTCCAAAGTCCTTAGGTCGGAGTGGGTGTGGTTAAAAAGATGTAAGAAAATTTGAAAGACTTAAAAAATCCATAGAATTATATATTTGATTCTTGAGGTAATAAGGAACCACTAGAATTGTTGAAATTTTTTTTTAATTGAGTGGGGTTGGGGAGAGGATTACTTGATAAGATCTGAGTTTTAGGGTTAGATCATTTTGACAGCTAAATGGAGGATGAACTTCAGTTCAGGGAGATATTAGAGGCATTGATATCTATCATCAGACTATTGTAATAGTCTAGGCTTGAGGTGATCAGGGCTTATTTTAGGGTGGTGGCAATATTAGAGGAGAGAAGAAGATATAAAAAAGAAAGGAATGTGTTAAAGTACAATCAAGAAGTCTTGGCAACAGTTTGGGAAAGGAGAGTGAGAGAGACTGAGGATTTAAGGATGATATCCTTATTATGAGGATAAGGATGATAAGGATGATATATTGTCAGTGTGCATAAATTTCCAAATAATGGGGAAATGAGGAATAGGAGAGTTCATTGGGGAAGGGAGAGAGAATGAATGTTGATATGCTGAGTTAAAGAGATTTATAAGATATCCAGACTGAGTTATCCGATAGGCAACTGGAGATAGGAGTTTAGGAGAGAAATTAGAACTAGATAACTAGATCTAGGAATCATCAGCATAGAGAAGATACTGATTTTATAGAAACTAATAAGATTGCCAAGCAGACTGAGAAGAGAAGAGAGCTCAGGAAAGAGCTTTGAGGAGACAATGATAATTATAGGACAGCAATTGGATGAAGATCCAGCAATGGAGACTACAAAAGAGTAGGTAGATAGTCTTTTCAAGGGATTTAGCCATAAAAGAGTGGAAAAATATGGGATAACAGCTTGTGGGAATGTGGAGATCAAGTAATAAAGAAATATCTCCTTTAAAATTGATTGGAAAATATTTTTGCTTTCATGCAAATGGCATCTTGACCTACCTTGTCATAATGAAAATATTACTATATTAGCCTTTAATTCCAAAGTGCTTTACCACAGTTGGGTATTATAAGAATAACAGTAGCAGTTTTATATAGCACTCTGCTGAGCACTTTACAAATATTATCTAAAATATTATTAGACTAAAAAGCTTTCCAGAATAAAGAAATTACATGAACTTCTAACTTAGTAACAGAGATATTCTATTCTTGCATTTCTAATCTGTGAGTCCCTGGTGAAACTCTTTTTTCAGGTCAAAAATGGTAGTTACAGAATATGATCATTTTATAGTCCTGCCAAAATGGACTTCATGAAATTCTATTTATAGCTTAATTACAACATTCAATTGAACTTCAAATGATTTTCTCTTTTAAATTCTAAACAATTCTTTACATTCTTTTTTTTTCAGATTTAAATATTTTATTTTTTTAGAAAAAATTTCCATGGTTACAGGATTCCTGTTTTTATTTTCCCCTTTATCTCCCCTTTAGCAACTCCCCCCCCCCATATCCAACGCTCATTTCCATTGGTTTTAACCTGTATGATCAGTCAAGACTTATTTACACATTATAGATAGTTGCATTGGTGTGGTCATTTAGTGTTTACATCCCAACCATGTCCACATCAACCGATGTGTTCAAGTGATTGTTTTACTTCTGTGTTTTCCACTACTACAGTTATTCCTCTCAATGTGGGTAACATTCCTTTCCCTAACTCCCTCAGAATTGTCCTGGGTCATTGCATTGCTGCAGTACAGAAGTCCATTACATTCGATTTTACCAGTGTATCAGTCTCTGTCTACAATGTTCCTCTGGTACTGCTCCTTCCACTTTGCATCAATTTCTGGAGGTCATTCCAGATCACATGGAATTCCTCCAGTTTATTATTCCTTTGAGCACAATAGTATTCCATCACCAACATATACCACAATTTGTTCAGCAATTCCCCAATTGAAGGGCATACCCTCATTTTCCAGTTTTTTGCCACCACAAAAAGTGCGGCTATAAATATTTTTGTATAAGTCTGTTTATGTATGAACTCTTTGGGGTACAAACCCAGCAATGCTATGGCTGGATCAAAGGGCAGGCAGTCTTTTATCACTCTTTGGGCATAGTTCCAAATTGCCATCCAGAATGGTTGGATCAGTTTACAACTCCACCAGCAATGCATTAATGTCCCAATTTTGCCACATCCCCTCCAACATTCTCTACTTTCCCCTTCTATCATTTTAGCCAATCTGCTATGTTTGAGGTGGTACCTCAGAGTTGTTTTGATTTGCATTTCTCTAATTATTAGAGATATAGAACACTTTCTCCTGTGCTTATTGATAGTTTTGATTTCTTTATATGAAAATTGCCTATTCATGTCCCTTGCCCATTTATCCATTGGGGAATAGTTTGATTTTTTATACACTTGATTTAACTCCTTGTATATTTGAGTAATTAGACCTCTGCCAGAGTTTTTTTTATAAAGATTTTTTCCCAGTTTGTTGTTTCCCTTCTGATTTTGGTTGCATTGTTTTTGTTTGTACAAAACTTTTTTGATTTAATATAATCAAAATAATTTATTTTAAATTGTGTAATTTTCTCTAACTCTTGCTTGATTTAAAAATTTTCCCTTTCCCATATATCTGACAGGTATGTTATTCTATGTTCACCTAATTTTCTTATAGTTTCCTTCTTTATATTCAAGTCATTCACCCATTCTGAATTTATCCTGGTGTAGGGTGTGAGATGTTGATCTAAACCTAATCTCTCCCATATTGTTTTCCAAGTTTCCCAACAGTTTTTGTCACATAGTGGATTTTTGTCCCAAAAGTTGGGCTCTTTGGGTTTATAATATGCTGTCTTGTTGACGTCACTTACCCCAAGTCTATTCCACTGATCCTCCCTTCTGTCTCTTAGGCAGTACCATATCATTTTGATGACCTCTGCTTTATAGTATAGTTTAATATCTGGTACTGCTAGGCCACCTTCATTCATGTTTTTTTTTTATTATTTCCGTTGATATTCTTGATCTTTTGTTCTTCCAAATGAAACTTGTTATAGTTTTTTCTAGTTCAGTAAAAAATGTTTTTTGCTAGTTTGATAGGTATGGCACTAAATAGTTAAATTAATTTGGGTAAAATGATCATTTTTATTATGTTAGTTTATCCTACCCATGAGCAATCAATGTTTTTCCAATTTTTTAGATCTAGTTTTAATTGTTTGGAAAGCGTTTTGTAGTTGTGTTGGTATAATTCCTGTGTTTGTTTTGGTAGATAGATTCCTAAGTATTTTATATTGTATAGGGTGATTTTAAATGTTTTCTCTTTCTACCTCTTGCTGCTGTTTTGTGTTGGAAATATATAGAAATACTGATGATTTATGTGCATTTATTTTGTATCCTGCAACTTTGCTAAAGTTGTTGATTATTTCTATTAGCTTTTTAGTTGATTCTCTAGGATTTTTTAAGTAGACCATCATATCTCCTCATTGCTTATTTCAATACCTTCAATTTCTTTTTCTTCTCTAATTGTTACTGCTAGTGTTTCTAGTACAATGTTAAATATAGAGGTGATAGTGGGCATCCTCGTTTCATGCCTGATCTTATTGAGAAGGCTTCTAATTTATTACCATTGCATATGGTGCTTATTGATGGTTTTAGATATATACTGTTTATTATTTTTAGGAAAGGTCCTTCTATTCCTATACTTTCTAGTATTTTCAATAGGAATGGCTGTTGTATTTTGTCAAAGGCTTTTTCAGCATCTGTTGAGATAATCATATGGTTTTTGTTGGTTTGCTTGTTGATATGGTCAATTATGTGAATATTTTTTCTGATGTTGAACCATCCTTGCATTCCTGGTTTAAATCCCACCTGATCATAATGAATAACCCTCGTGATCACTTGCTGGAGTCTTTTTGCTGGTATTCTGTTTAAGATTTTTGCATCTATGTTCATTAAGGAGATTGATCTGTAGTTTTCTTTCTCTGTTTTTGATCTACCTGGCTTTGGGATTAATACCACATTTGTATCATAAAAGGAGTTTGGTAGAACTCCTTCTTTGCTTATTATGTCAAATAGTTTGTATAGTATTGGAATTAGTTGTTCTTTGAAGGTTTGATAGAATTCACTTGTGAATCCATTTGGTCCTGGGGATTTTTTTTTAGGGAGTACTTTGATGGCTTGTTCAATTTCTTTTTCTGACATGGGATTATTTAAGTATTCTATTTCTTCTACTGTTAATCTAGGCAATTTATATTTTTGTAAATATTCATCCATCTCACCTAGATTGCTATATTTATTGCCATATACTGCACAAAATAATTTTTAATGATTGCCTTGATTTCCTCTTCATTAGAGGTGAAGTCTCGCTTTTCATCTTTGATACTAATGATTTGGTTTTCTTCTTTCTTTTTTTAAATTAGATTGACCATTACTTTGTCAATTTTGTTTGTTTTTTCAAAGTACCAGGTTCTAGCCTTATTTATTAATTTAATAGTTCTTTTACTTTTAATTTTATTGATTTCTCCTTTAATTTTTATAATCTCTAATTTGGTCTTTAGCTGGGGATTTTTAATTCATTCTCTTTCTAGTTTTTTTTTTTAATTTGCATGCCCAATTCATTGATCTTTGCCCTCTCTAATTTGGTAATACATGTACTCAAGGATATAAATTTTCCCCTGAGTACTGCCTTAGCTGCGTCCCACATAGTTTGGTAGGATGTCTCATCATTTTCATTCTCTTCAATGAAATTATTGATTGTTTCTATGATTTCTTCTTTAACTAACTGGTTTTGGAGAATCATATTATTTAATTTCCAATTATTTTTTGATTTGCCTGTCCAGGTGCCTTTACTCATTATTATTTTTATTGCATTATGATCTGAGAGGGTTACATTTATTATTTCTGCTCTTTTGCATTTGTTTGCAATGTTTCTATGTGCTATTATATGGTTAATCTTTGTGAATGTACCATGTGCAGCTGAAAAGAAGGTGTATTCCTTTTTGTCCCTATTTTTCTCCACATATCTACTAAATCTAATTTTTCTAAGACTTCATTCACCTCTCATCTCTTTCTTATTTATTTTTTGGTTTGATTTATCTAGATCTGAAAAAGGAATATTTAGATCTCCCACTAGTATGGTTTTACTATCTATTTCCTTCTTGAGCTCTGCCAGTTTCTCCTTTATGAATTTGGATGCTATACCATTTGGTGCATACATGTTGAGTACTGTCATTTCCTCATTATCTATACTGTCTATACTGTAATAACATTCCCTGTCTCTTTTAATCAGATATATTTTTACTTTGGCTTTGTCAGAAATCATAATCACCACTCCTTCCTTCTTTTTCTCATTTGAAGCCCAAAAGATTTTGTTCCAGCTCTTGACCTTAAACCCGTATATGTCCACCCTACTCATATGTGTTTCTTGTAGACAACCTATGGTAGGATGTTGGTTTCCAATACACTCTGCTATTTGCTTCCATTTTATGGGTGAGTTCATACCATTCACATTCAGAGTTATAATCATCAGTTGTGTATTCACCAACATTTTGGTATCCTCTCCTAGTTCTATGCCTTCTTCTTAAGCTATTTCCTTTTAAACCAGTGTTTTGTTTTAGACAAGTCCCCCTTATCCCAACCCTTGATTTACTTCCCTTTCTACCTCCTCTCTTATTATTTCCCTCTTTTTATTTTTAAAGGCCTAATGAATTCCCTTCCCCCTGTCCTCCCCTCCCTTTTTTGACATCCCCACTCCCCCACTCCCCTTGGTTAATCCCTTCTGACTTTCTCAGTAGAGTTAGATAGAATTCTATATCCCAATGGATATAGCTACTCTTTCCTCTCAGAGTTAATTCTGCTGAGAATAAGGTTTAAATATTACCTCTTAATGCTCTCTTCCTCTACTTCTTATAATAGTATTCATCCCCTCCACTTCCCATGCTCTCTTTGTGTGGTATAGAATATTCTATTTTTCTTATTCATTCAATTTTCTCTAGGTACCATCTACTATTCACCTCCCCTCTTTTTCTCCTGCCCCATCTCATCTTAGACCATTTAGTGTTCCAAACGCTCCATATAAATAATTCTTCTAATTACTATAATAGTGAATACCGTTTTTGAAAATTAAACATAACATTTCTCCATTTAGAAATACAAATGATTTGATCTTATTAAGACCATTAAAGAGTCACATTTAAAAATAAGAGTTTTCTTTCTTTCCCCTTTGTTTCTCATTTACCTTTTCATGTTTCTCTTGGTTTTTGTGTTTGGATATCGAACTTTCCATTTATTCCTGGTCTTTTCTGTGCAAATGCTTGGAAATCTTTTATCTGTTGAATGCCCATACTTTCCCCTGGAAGTATGTAGTCAGTTTTGATGGGTAGGTTAATCTTGACTTTAGACCCAGTTCTCTTGCCTTTCTGAATATCATATTCCAAGCCTTGCAGTCTTTTAGTGTGGAGGCTCCCAGATCCTGTGTGATCCTGATTGGTTCTCCTTGATATCTGAATTGTCTCTTTATGGTTTCTTGTAATATTTTTTCTTTTACTTGGAAGCTCTTGAATTTGGCTATTACATTCCTGGGAGTTGTGTTTTCAGGGTCTAGTGTAGGGGGTTATCTATGGATCCTTTTAATGTCTATATTGCCTTCTTGTTGTAGAACTTAAGGGCAATTTTACTGAATAATTTCTTTTAGTGTGGAATCCAAATTTCTATTAATTTCTGCTTTTTCAGGAAGACCAATGATTCTCAAATTGTCCCTTCTAGACCTGTTTTCTTGATCTGTCAATTTTTCAGTGAGATATTTCATGTTTCATTCTATTTTATCAGTCTTTTGACTTTGCTTTATTTATTCTTGCTGTGTTGAGAGATCATTGGCTTTTACTTGCCTAATTCTGGTCTTTGGAGACTGGTTTTCTCTTATAATCTCATGATTTTCCTTTTCATTTTGGTCTATCCTGTTTTCCTGCTGTTTAATTTTTGCTTCCAATTTGCTTACCATTTCATTTGATTTTGGGGCATCTTTCTCCAATTGGGAGTTTCTGTCTTCTAACCTGTTAATTTGATTCTGAGCTATTTCCATCTTCTCTCACCAAATATCTTCCATCTTTCTTATGATCTCAGATTTGAACTCTTCAAGAGCTTGTGACCAATTTTCATTTTGGGGGGAAAGGTTTAGATGTGATTACTTGTTTGTTCTCCTCTGCTGTTTGCTCTGTTATCTGGATTTTTCTGTGTAAACGTTGTTGAGTGTTAAAGATTTCTTCTTGATTTTTTTTCTTTTGGGGTTCTTGTGCCTGGCTTGCCATTATTGTTAATATTTCTTTCTCAGTCAGAAGTTTTTGTGAAGCAGACAGGCTCTCTGCCTATGGAGCTGTGGAACAGTTTTTGCCTGAGTCAGAGAGTTGTGTGCCCTATCAGCTTTATCCTTGCAGCCACATTTGGTCTGTACTTTCTAGGCTTCTGAGGTCTCGAGTCTCGTTGTTCTCAGGGTCAAGCCTCCTGGGGATTCCCTTGCTTGCTCCTCTGTCCAAAGCTCCTTTAGCAGTCTCAGGGAGCTGCTTCCACAGTCATACAACCCTCTGCACTGGATCCCCACTCAAGTTCTGCTCTTGTGCTCAGGGTCCTCGTCCACACCTGCACTCAAGGTCTGTGTTCAAAGTCCGACTCTTTAGTCTCTTGGAGTCTTAAGTCTTGCTGTTCTCATGAGCAGACCCTGGTGATACTATGTAGCTGCCAAGAACTGTGTGCTGGCTTTGGCCCCTTAGGTGGTGTGGGGGGTTGCTCAGCTTGCATTTTAGTGAGAGCTATTTCACCCCCTTATAGCATGGAAATGCCCCGATCCCATGTACCTTCAATGCTGTGCCCCATTGTGGGGTCCCTTCATTCATCTGGTTTCCTTTTATGTCCTCTTTAGTAGTCCTATATGTGTGGGTTAGGAGAGGTTAAGCAGCTGGTTTTTACTCTGCCACCATCTTAACCCAGAAGTCAAGACCATCTCTTACATTCTTTTTTAAGGAATTTTTTTCCAGGTTACATATTGGTAAAATTTTCAACATTCATTTTCTGACAATTTGTGATCCATGTTCTCTCCCTCCTTCCCTCCCACCCTTGCCCTTTCCACAAGATATCAGGCAATACGATATAGGTTATACATGCTTTATTATACCAAACATATTTGCATGTTTATCATGCTATAAAATAAATATATTGCTTATACTAGAGAAGAACTCATGAGGGAAATAAAGTGAAGAATGGCATACTTCAATCTGCATTCATACTTCACCAGTTACTTTTATAATAGTGGATAGCCTTTTTCATCATGAGTTCCTTGGAGTTTTCCTGGACCCTTGCATTGCTGATAATAATTAAATCATTCACAGTTGACTACCATACTTAATTGCTGTTACTGTGATCAATGTTCTTCTTACTTTATTTTGCATCACTTCATATAAGTCTTTACATTTTTTCCTCCCTGATCATCTTGTTTGGCACAATCGCATTCCCTTACTGTCATATAGCACAACTTTTTCAGCCATTCCCCAATTGATGAATATTCTTACAGTTTTCAGTTCTTTTCTAACACAAAAAAACTGCTCTAAAATATTTTTGTTCAAATAGACCCTTTTCACCAATCTTTAATCTCTTTGGGATTTAATTCTAGCAGTGATATTAATGGGTTAGAGGTTATACCACATTCTTATGTGAAAATATATAAAAAAACTTAATGAAACAATAAGAAAATATAAAATCATGCATACCAAAATTATAGTGAGTAAAACATTCACCCAGAATTTCTGATTTTAGAAAAGTGGCATTCATGTAAGGACAGGTGGTAGCAGTAGGACCAAATTTTTAAATCTGGATGACCTTATGACCTTAAAATGCCAAAAAGGGCATGCAGAACTCTCTCTGCTTGTTTTTTTTTTTAGACTAGAAAGCCAGAAGAACAGAGTTGTACTGTTCCCCTCCCCCTCTCCATGAGGCTGAGGACATTTCTTACTTTACTCACTCCTCTGCCCAGCAGCCCAGTGGGAACACTTCCTCAATTCCCTGTCTGGGATAAGGTGCTTAGGGTGAGGAGGGGGCTCATATGCTATTTGAGGGTGTGGTACGAAGGACAACCTACTGTCCTTGGTGAAGGTGATTCCTGTGGTGGGGTTGGAGAGCAGCTATGTTTGAGGAGAGCAGAGCACACAACATGGCATATAACTGGAAGGGAGGAGAGCTCTTGGGACACTCTCTTCACCCTCTTCACATACACCTCTCATCACCTGCCCCCCTGCTCAGAAACCCAATGGGAGGGCTTCCTCCCTTATCTGGGATAAGGGGTGGACAAGGCAGGGGTGTGGGGTCCTGTGTAGGGCAGGGCAGGGCCCTGAATGGTTTGGGGAGGTAGGGTGGGGACAAAGTATGGCACTCCATCTCTAAAAGGTTTGCCATCACTAGACTAGGACATAATAAAATTGTGGAGAAAGAAATAACTACTCAGGTATTAGTGAACTAGATAGCCTCTAAGGTCCCTTATATTTCCAAATCCAATGGTCCTTGAATATACATGAATTTAGAGTGTTGATTGACATAGAGAATACAAAGTCTGCTGGTTAACATATATCAAGGTTATTACAAATTCTTTTTTTCTTTTGGTCATTTAGCCATGTTTTCTAAAATTAGAAAATTTTGAGTCAAAAGTTATTCTTTTTTGGTCCATGTATTAGAATTCTTCAATGTGAAGGGCTTTAAATCACAGACTGCTTTTATTTCTATCCTAAGCAATGGGGAGCTACTAAATATTAATAAGAAGAGAAATAAAATGGTCAGATCAGTGCTTTAGAAAACAGATGTGGAAGGTGTATAAGGTTGTCTGGGAGAGGGGAAAGACTGGTAACATGAAGATCAATTAGAAAACTTTTGCAGTAGTCCAAGAGAAAGATAACAAATGAGAGCCTGAACTAGGGAGGCAGATATTGGAGTGAAGGAGATACCTGCAAGGGATGATGTGAAAATATATTTTTATAAATTACCTACTGATTGAACATTTTTATTGAATTTAATTTTTTGCAATTACATGTAGAAATAATTTTTGCCAATTAAAATATTTATTTACTCATTTTTGGAATATTTTCCCATGGTTACATGATTCATGTTCTCTCTCTCCCCTCATCCCAGAGCTGACAAGCAATTCCACTGGTTTATACTTATCTTGACAATTGTTTTTTGATATTTTTCAATTCTGATTCTCTCTCTCTCTCTCTTTCTCCTCCTTTGTCTTAGAAGCAGTACATAGTCTGATATAGGTTTTATTAGTACTTTCATGCAGTACATATTTCCACATTCCCCATGTCATGACTAAAGACATATATCACAGATCCAATAAAAAAACTTATTAAGGAAATAAAGTGAAGGATAGTATACTTTGATTTGCAGTCAGATGCCAACCTCTTCTTCTTTGGCTGTGGATAACTTTATTCTTTTTTGGTGGTGGCTGTTGTTTGTTTAGTTTTTTTTTTTTATCATGATTCCCTTGGGGTTATCTTGGAATCATGTTTTACTGATAATAGTTTACTCCTTCACAGTAGATAATCATAGAATATTTCTGTTACTGAATATGTTATTTTCTGAGTTTTACTCACCTCACTTTGCATCAGTTCATATAAATTTTTCTAGATTTTTCTGAACTCATCCTGTTTATTATTACTCATTGTTAGGGTTAAATTAGGAGTTTTGACAAAATAAGGGAGCAGCTTCTAATAACTTAAGTTTTAATAATGAGAATATAGTAGAGTTATAAATTAATATTATCCCTTTAAGCCAGAGAAAAGAAACTTCTAGCAGCTTTTAACAATTAACAATTTAGTTTTATTAAAATAGAGATAGTAAAATAAATATAGTAAAGGAGAGAAATATAGAAAAGAGGTAGAGAAAGAAATTGCCTAATACCTGCCTATCCTATAACTGCCTTTATTTACCTATAATTGCCAATAGAGAAAGTCCAGCTGATGACCCTCAGCTCAGCTCACCAGGCAGAATCAACATCTGTCTGTCTGTCTGTCTATCTATCTATCTATCTATCTATCTATCTATCTATCTATCTATCTATCTATCTATCTATCTATCTATCTATCTATCTATCTATCTATCTATCTATCATCTATCTATCTATCTCTCTGTCTCTCTATCTCTCTATCTCTATCTCTATCTCTATCTCTATCTCTATCTCTATATATCTCCCAACACCAACTAATCACCAACCCACACCACCAGAATCCAATCTCCCAATGACCAACTCACACCCATCAGCCTACTTTCTCACAACTCTCAGCCCTAACTGTTGGCAACTGACCCCCCTAACTGTCAGCAACTGAAGCTGGCCCAGCAGGGAGCTCCCTGGTTCCTACTTTCTGTCACTGTGGGCTGGTTTATACTCTACAGTATTTATGGACAGAGGACCTCCAGGTCCCCTGTTAAATTAAAAAGGAATAAAGAATTCCTTTTTATATCCTGATGTGATTGTTTTCCATTAACAACCATATTCTGTGGCTTGTTCAGTCATTCCACAGCTGATAGATACCCTTTCAGTTTCCACTTCTTTGCCACCACAAAAAGACCTGCTGAAAATAATTTTTCAAGTAGGTCCCTTCCCTCTGTCTCTGATCTTTCCACCTTATCCCCACCTCCATTTATCCTTCCCTTTCTCTCCTTTCAGCCTTTCCCTGTTCATAATTTTTTTTTTTGCTTTTTACCCATTACCCAAGTTCCCCCTCTCTTTTGTCTGTTTCCCCCATTTTTGTTCTCCTTCCCCTTATTACTTCCATATTGGGTAAGATAGATTCCAATACCTGAGTGTGAATGTTATTCCTATTTTGTGCCAATTCAGATGAGAGTAAGTTTCAAGTATTTCCCATTATTCCCTCATCTTCCATTCCACTTTGTAGATTATTTTATGCCTTCTCATGTGAGATAATTATACCCAACTTTCTCTCTTTTTGGAGTGTATTACTCTTTTTTATCCCTTTAGTTTTTAAGAAATAGCATCCCATTATGTTAAACTTACAGCTATCCTATTCATTGCCCCAGTAGAGATAAAGTTCTTAAGTGTCTTTGGTACCTTAAGCATCCTAAGTATTTTAGGCATCTCAGTAACTTTCAAATTTCATAGAAATCTTAAGCTTTTTAGCTATCACCTTCTTACTAGTAGTATAATCAGTTTAACACCGTCACTTTCCTTGAATACCTCAAAGTATCTTAAGTATCTTAAATATCTTTTATATCCTAAGTATCTTAAGTATTCTGGTTATCACTTTCCCAGGCAAAGAATTTAATCAACTTAACCCCATTAATTCCCTTTATTGCTTTAAGTATATTAAATACTTTAGGTATCTCTTGTATTATAGCAATCTGAAGTATGCTAGTTACCACTTTTCTATGCAGGGATGGGATTAGTCTAACTCCACTTATTCCCTTGATTCTGCCTGGTGAGCTGAGCTGAAAGGTCATCAGCTGGACTTTCTCTAATGGCAATTATAGGTAAATAAAGGCAGTTATAGGATAGCCAGTTAGGTATTCCATTTATCTTCCTATGCTTCTTTTGAGTGTTAAATTTGACCACAGAATTCTCTCTTTACTCTGCCCATTTTGTCAGGAATGCCCGGAATCCCTCTATTTCATTAAATATCCATTTCTTCTCTTAAAGTATTAAATTCAAATTTTTTTTAGTAGGTGATTATTTATTGTAGTCCTAGTTCCTTTGCTTTGTGGAATAATATATTCCATGCCTTCTGATCCTTTTGTAGAAACTGCTAGATCCTGTGTAATCCTGATTGTAGATCCATAATATCATATTTTTTCCAGCTGTTTTTAGTATTTTCTTCTTGATTTGGGATTCTTGGAATTTGTATATAATAGTCCTGAGATTTTTAAATTTATGATTTACTGATTGAATTTTATAAGGGTGGTCTACTAAGAGAGAATGATGAATTTTTAGGTTGCAAACTTAATGATTGAAATAATACTGGTGCCTTTAAGAGAAACAGAATAGTTGGGAGGTTTGGTTTGAAGGAAGAAAGTTCTCAAAATGATGAATTGATATTCTTATGAGATATCCAGGTACATATGTCCAGCAACCTGGTGATGATTTTTTAATGGATTTAAGGGGAAAAAGATGATGAATTATCAAGATTTAGGATCATTTGTATAGAGATAAGAAACAAACTGAAATAATAAGATTTATAAATGAAGTAGTAAGGCGATATTTTGCTTGATGACTGCAAAGTACTTCAGTTGTTCACCTTAAAAGGAGGTTCAATTTGTGGACCTCCTCCACTGGGCTCAGTTCACACAAACTGTCTTGGAGAGTATTTTCTCTATAAAAATATATTTATTTGTATTGTAAAAGATATAAACATAAGGATTATTATAAACAAGGAAACCATAACACTACAGAGAAACTAAATAGCTGTCCACTCTTCAGGTCTTGTTGTTATACTGAACTCCTTACCACTACCTAAAAAACCCCATAAAGTGCTATCTGGCTAAATCTAACTAAATCCTTATATAAGAGAATAAATTATTTATAGTAAAAAGTGTCTCCAAGTAAACAGAGTCAGTTAATCTAATGTCTCAGAGGCTAACTGACCAGAGTGTAACTATGAGATGGCTCTCAGAGCTCAGGCAAGCAGAACTTCAGTCTTTCTCCTCTCACAAACAGCAGATCTGACAAGTTCTTCTTGATGTAATTCCACAGTAAGGAAAGTGAAAACCCTTCAGGATGGTTTCTGAGTTCTTTTTCTTTCCTATCACAGCAGAGCTAATTCAGAAAGCAAAAGCTGAGCTGGCCAGTCTTCTCTGAAGTCAGAGACCAACTGTCAGAACTCTGCCTGCTCTCCTCTCTTCAAAGTTCCAAGCATCTCTCTCTTGCCTCAGTCACTCTGCAGTTTCAGAGACACCTTTCCAAAATTCCTTATCTTGTCAACCTAATCAATATCTATTTTCTATTTCATTCCTATAAGACCCATGAGATCTGAGGAGATTATTGAGAGAGCATACACAGAAGATGACCTCAAACAGGCTTATGCAGCCATGCATAGATGGCATATTGTCTAACAATTAATCAGCGAGCGTCTATTAAAAATTACTGTGTCCAGGAACTTTTACTAGGAGCTAGTGATACAATAACAAAATGTAAGCAGCCCCTGTTCTCAAATAACTTATATTATATGGTTCCTAAATATGGACAGGATCCATGCATTCAATTAGATATTTTGGAAATAACTGTGAAAATATGCATACAAATTTAGAGATGCAAAGGATTTTAGACTTCCTATTCTACCCTTCTTATTTTAGAGATGAGGAAACTGAGGTCCACATAGTTTATGACTTGCCCAACCATAGGTAGTAAGTTGCAGAGCCAGGATTTGAATTGAAATCTTGTCATGAAATCCATCACTCTTTCCACTACTACACTGGAGCTACATTGGGTACAGCTTTGATTACTGTGATAGTAAAGAAATGTCCTCAGTTAAGGATCTAAGAATAAGACAAATTGGTACATACTTTTAAAGAAAGATTTTAGTTTTTGTTGGAAGATCTCTCCCTAATTACAATCAAATATGCTGAATGAGTACAACAAATACTAGGGGGGAAAACTTTTAAAGAATTGAAAACTGAAAATGAAGGAGAAATCCATAGGAGAAATGACACTGTTTTCAGCATTGGTTATTTGATTTATCATTGTGTATTACCTTAAATCATGAAATTTCAAATCACAAACCCTCCCTATATAAAGTATTAATATACTATCTGCCTTCAAAATTTCAGTGAAAATATTTTAAATTAATAAACATATGGCATTATTTATATTATTTAGTATATTATTTAGTTGATGCTTCTGCCTTCAGCAATAATAATAATAATAATAATAATAATAATTGATGGAATGTTTTCATATGAATTACTGCTAAAGCATTTGCTGGATGGATCATATTTTTCATTTGAGCATAAGAGATTTTTAATTTTAGAACAAAATTCATCACTCGTTATTCTGTTTTGGAAATGAGGCCTCTATTCCACCATCGAATCATGATCCAGCAATAAAAATTAGACTTCTGCTTTCAGTCATCCTATATGTAGTGCTTGTATTTTCTTTAATTCAAAGACCATAAAAGTTAAGAAGACTGACTTCTGATTCATATGGGTGATATTTTGAGATCAGTTACTGCTGTGATGTTCCTGAGATATATTTGGTTTCAACACTGCAAATGCAGTACTTTCTCTAAGTTGTCCTAGAAAATCTGTACTACTTTTCACTAAGCCCATGACTATAATAAATTGATTTCCATTAAAAACAAATATTATTCAGACTTTCCAATTGGAAAGTTATATTACATTCTTCTTTTGTGATATTGAGACTATTTGTAGTAGTTAAAATACTATAGTGATAGTCCCCAAACTAGACATATATTTTTAATATCAGTATGGGTACTCCTCCAACTGTTAAAAATTGCAAATCCTACATGCCTCAGTTCTTAAATACTTGGATGAGTCCCTTTGCAATTATCTGACTTTTCTTTAGACAACAAATAGTCCATTGCTAAGTACCTCCATGTTATGATGAGGCAGCTAAATGGAAATTTAAGGAAAGAAAATATTGGAATTGTTGCCAGTATTTTTATTTTTAGAGGCTTTCCCCAAAGGTATAATATGAGATATTATGAGTTTTTATCAAATTTTACTTTGTTTTATAAATATTAAAGAAAAGGAATATATAATTTATCATGTGAATTTCTATTCAATTTTATCAGAATTGGTGCATTACTTTTTTGTTATTAAGCTTTCAGAATTATATTTTCTTTTCAATGCATTTAGGGAATTAGAGGAAATGATTGTCTAATTTTCTAAAGAACTTTATTCCCCTGGGTCAAAACTCTGAATATAACTAATTGATGTTATAGGAAAAAGTACCTCTATAATTCTTATGTATGTGTGGAATCTCATCAGTGACAGGACTAACATAAGTTTGCTTTTTCATTATTGATTTAGTTTGATATCCTAGTCTTTTTAACCAAAGTAAGAAGTATTTCTTTCTTTTTTTAATTCAAAGATATTTTATTTCCCCAATTATATGTAATGACAATTTACAACATGTGTTTTCCAAAATCCTAAGATCCAATTTTTTTCCTTCCCTCCTTTCCCTCCCACCTCTCAGAGATGGTAAGCAATTTGATCTGGATCATACATGTATAATCATGCAAATCATACTTCTATATTGGTCATTGTTGCAAGAAAATACTTATATAAAACCAAACCCCCAAAATAAAACCCTAAGTACACTAGTGTGAAAGTACACTTGGATCTACATCTGACTCCAGCAGTTCTTTCTCTAGAGGTGGATAGCATTCTTTGTCATAAATCCTTCAGAATTGTCCTGGATCATTGTATTGCTGAGAGGAGCTAAACCAAGATAAGAAGTATTGACATGATTTTCTTAGAATATGCAAATTATTATGTCTATCTTCTAGTACTAAATAAAACATTTCAAAACTAATTAATTTCTACTTTTCCTACAGAATAACACACTTAAAAAAAAAGAAGGCTTAAGGTATCATTTGAAAACATCTCTCATCCTGTTGTCTTTTAACTTAAAACAAGAGCAACAATGACACTGCTACAATAAGACTGTTTAGAGATAAGGAGAATAAAATATTCTAAGCTAGCAAAGTCTTTATAATCTCCTCAAACAATATTGCTGTGCCTCGCTAACTTTTTTTTTTTTTTAAGCTGGAAGCCTTCTGTGAACTTAAAAGTCTCTTCTGTCACTTAGATTTCCCTTATGAGAAATTTCCCCCTTCAAAACTGAATACCTCTCATTTGAACTCTTTTTTTCCCCAATTGTTGGTTTTACAGCCAGTGTTCATATAAAATCTGATATTTGTTTACTCTCAACAGCATCCAGATACATTATAAATATTGCATTTCTAAAAACATATCTACTTGTAAAATACAAACTGGGCGATTTGGCTTCAAAGAACAGCCTTATCTCAGGTGTTTCACTTCAGTATGCAGAATACTCACATGGAGCTTATACCTAGTATTACTTGAGTTGCAGATTTATTTCATCTTGTCTAGCAGCATCAGCTATTTCCTTCTGCTGCTTCCAATTATTATGATTATTTCCAGGCTGAGTGAAGATTGGCAAAAGCAAATATAGAACAGGAGAAAAGAGAATAGGCTATTCCCACAAGCTAACATTCAAGCTTATCAGTCTTTATTTAACTGCAGAAACTATTTATTAATATTTGGAGCTAGCTGCCTCATATTGATTTTTGTCCTTTTTTAGTGTTACAGCCATAAACTCTGTGTGTGCTGAGAGCACAGTTTAAAACTATAATGCAGCATGGATGTGTTATTTACTTCTTTGAATATAGATAGATAAGATGGTAGTCCTGAAACAGGACTGTTGATGTAGCTAGATAGTATTGCCAAATAAAATAAATGAAAAAGTGAGGTACGGGGTTAAGATTACTTTTAATCCTACACGCTGAAAACATTAACATTTCATTAGATATAGCACCTCCCTACTACCAAGTGTAACATATATGCATAATGCATTCATATATGATAATTACATAGTACACACATATATCCTATCCAAATTCATAGAGGGAGATCTTTTCCCCTCTCTTTAAATATTATATAGATATAGAAATGATCCTAGAAAGGGTTAAATATTCATATTTTCCAATGGCCAGTTTCTTGGTTCCCATAAATATGATAGAGATAGAAAGGATATAAATTTACCAGTCAAACTGGGTAGGAGACAGAACACTCATTTATGCTGGTTTCATTCAACTCTAGACCATTTCCAACACCATGGCAGGAAGGAGTTTTCTCTCTCCCTCAAGGACGTCAATGCTATGACAAGCACTTCAAAGAGCTTGTTATGTTTTCTAACAAATTAGATCTGTACAGTTTAAAATGAAAGTGAAGATTCAGCTGAAATAGAGAAGAACAATTATATGTTGAGTTTTAGTGAAGTTGATGCTGTGACCTTTTTTTCCTGTGTACTTTATATTTCTAGGTTGACCAGAATAATATACAGTTTTGTCTCTGCAGTGAATATATAAAATAGAGAAAGAATGACCAGCTAGAACATATTTAAATAGAACATTTTTCTACTAAAACTTGTATTAATGGATTTAAATATACCAAATTGCATTTTTCATTAGAAAATTATAATTATGTTTGATACAAATTTAATCCTGACCCATCTTGAATGGTTAATTAATTATTTTTGCATACATATAATTATTTTCATGCCTTGTATACCAGTATGATATATGGCCCAGCATTAGTCCATATTTTCCACTATAAATGGCAATTTTTCATTTTCTTACACTTGCTAACATCTTTTGAACTTTATCAATCCATTTTGCAACTGAATTTTTTTTTTGTTCCATGTACAGTTCAATTTATGAAATGTTCTTGGAGCATACCTTGCCCTGGAAAAGTCAATTCTTTCTGGGGAGTGTCAGGGACTGGAAGCAAAAAAAGGTACAGAATGAAGAAGGAAGAGAAATATGATAATTTTAGGAATTACAGGAAATCAAAATGCTTGATTTTTGTGGGATTGTCAGTAGCACATGGAATTGTGTTTATATTCAAGTTTCTTATAATTTTATTGTGTAGACCTAATTTTATTTCATTCAGAACAAGGAAAATGACTCTTGTTTTTGTAGACTTTTTTGTATAAAAATATGAAGGGAGCATGAGTAAATTTTTGTTCATCTTTAATGCATAAGGCAAAACAAATGATTAGATTGTAAGAGAATTTAGTACAAACTGAATATACCTGTTCTTTTATTACTAGGCAGATATTTCTTTTGTAAATGTATATTATAAATACTCTAAGAATCTCTCCTCCTTAATAACAGTTTTTACAGAGCCAAGGGTAGTAGCAGCCATTCAGCAACTGTTAAGAAATTTACCTGACCTGTCATGACAAAAAAAGAGAAATTTACCTGAAAGTATTTAATAGATGAGATATATACCAAATATATTTAGACATATAATATGGACAAGTTTAGTTTGGGGCAAATAGTATTTTTGTGACAAAAAAACCCATTCCAACTAAAGGGTATTACTTATTCAAAGACCAAAAGAATGCAACATTTTTAATGTACTCTATCTATCTTATTTTGTTCTAATTCCACAATATGAAGTATCAATATAGATATTTCAAGTTAATTTTTTTGTGGCTCACTAGATCTCTTTAGAAAAGCTCGATTGTTCATTAATCAATACAAACACTAACGAGCCTTTATGTGTATTTAATTTTAATCTTAAATATAGTAACAAATCTAATCTAGAGGTATTTTAGTTTTAAAATATTTTATGACTTTTGCTTTTATATCAAAAATCATTTTTCCTTCAACTAAAAAAATCCTCCATAGGGAGCCCACCTTTATGATGAGAATGACCATTTTAGTAAAACCAGAAGTAATCCTCTATAATTGTATGGCTCATTTCTCATCCATAACACCTCAATATTCTACTGAGAGAAAGGAGATAATTTTTAACATTAGTTCTCTGAAGCTGAGATTAGTAACGTCACCCTGACTTTTAACCTTGTTTTTCTTTAATTTGATCTATTGCAGACATTGAATATTATGCACCTAAATCTACCAACTTCATCCAATGTCAGTTTATATAGGTGTAAATATCCCATGTTTTCTATTTGGATCATATAGCAAAATTAGTACTACATTCTACAATGAGACTTTATTTTCCTTGTAAGTATAAAGTTTTATCAAGAGCTAAGAGAATCCAGCTTTTGTACATGATAGTATAAATAGGTTTTACAGCACTAAAAGAAGAACACTGTAAGTATGTATATAGTACACATATGTACATGTATACACACATGCATATATGTACGTATATGCATGTGTGTATACATATTTATGTATATATACATATATATGTATGTATATAAATGTTTTCAGCATGAGAGCTCATTTTCCTTTAAATGGTCTCTTTTTCTTAAGTTCCAGTTCCCTATTTTGGTCATGTACCAACTTATCCAAGTTTCTCCATCTAAAATTCTAATCATTTTTGCCTTCTACTTACACACTCATTCAGCCAACAAGTGTTTTTTCTTTTTTTCATAGTATTTCTTGATGACAATAAACTGGGCTACCTACTCTCTCTCTCTCTCTCTCTCTCTCTCTCTCTCTCTCTCTCTCTCTCTCTCTCTCTCNCTCTCTCTCTCTCTCTCTCTCTCTCTCTCTCTCTCTCTCTCTCTCTCATGTCTTTATCTATATCTATCTCTCTATAAAACAATTTTGTGTTGTTTGTGAAAAGTCATCATCTTCATTAGAGTATCACCAAGGACTTTTAATATTCATTAACCTGAAGTGAACAGCGAAAGAGCTGTATCCTCAGAGTTCCAAGTTTACCTGGATACAATACTAAAACTGTTAACACTTTGTCTCTTAAGGATATATATATATATATATATATATATATATATATATATATGTGTGTGTGTGTTTGTGTGTGTGTGTTTATATATATTTCCCTATGAAAAGTCTCTTTATTCACTCCCCTCAGTTATCTCATGTACTCTCATGTGTCAATGCTGATTTTTATGTGAATAATTCCCAAATCTGTATATGTACTCTTGATCCTTCTTTAGCATATTGCCAGAAGTCTACAGAGCTTTTACTCATAAATATAATGGTGCTTCAATTGTCATGTCTAAAACTGAGCTCATTTTCTCCTTTAAACTACCTCTTCCTTTCTAGTTCCCTATTTTGGTTATTAGACTCTGCTATTCTCCCAGGTGTTTCTATCTGAATTCGTAGTCATTTTTACCTTCTACCTCCATACCCATTCAGCTAACACACGTCTTCTCCTTTCTTCCTTCATAATGTTTCTTGATTGTAATAAATGGAGTTGCCTACCTTTCCAGTTTTATCTAAATGCTTCCCAATATCTGCCAGACACTCTAATGACAGTGCTACTTGATGTATTTCATGCATGCTTTTTAGTTTTCCTGACCCATTGTCCTTGCTTAATCTCTCTCTCTCCCTCTCTCTCTCTCTCTCTGTTTCTCTCTCTCTGTCTGTCTCTTCTTTCTCTATACACACACACATACATACACATATATATTTTTCTCTCTTCCGATTCCTTATCTCTACCTTCACCTATTAAAATCTTACAAATCCTACAAAGTATACCAAAGAAAAACTTCTTTTCTGGAACACTCTTCACAAAGTTTAATTCTCCCTTGCCATAGGTGTGCAAGAATGCATGCCATACTTTCTTTGTTGCAACGTTATCCATACTCATGTGTATGTTGCCCTCCCCTTTTAGAATGCATGCTCCCTGAAGGCAGGAACTGACCTACTTTTTGTATTTTGAGCCCCAGTGCACAGCATAGGGCCTGCTACACTGAAAATGCTTAATAAGTGATTTTTCTTTCATTCATTACTTCTTCACTTAAGTTTTTACTTGTGATTTTGTACATATATATCTCTCTGCTAGATTGGAAACTCTTTAAAGGCAAAAATTATTCTCATTTATATTTCTTACAACCTCCGCAGACTATCTTGCACATAGTAGTTGCACAAGTATTGTGGAAGTAGTGTGGAATAAGCCCTTAATGAATTTGCATATCCCTAGACTATAAATACTAGTAAAATATGATATAAGCTTACTATAAATTCAAGTCAAACTTCTTTTACATGATTGAAAAAAAATCTCCTTTAGAAAAGTTCTGCAATTGAAAGATAGAAGGACATACAGGAACAAGATGTAAATTAATCCCTTATCTCTTGCTTGCAGCAACCACACACTCTAGAACCATTCTTCTCCTAAGTGAAGGCATGCAATTCTCCAAAATTCAATTTTACCATCCAAATGGAGAGAACATATGACTTCTTGAGACTAAAACTAATAGATTTACTGCAACTGTAACCACAAATAGCCACATTAGTGATTAGGCTTTACTAGTTACTCAGTTGTTCAATTCAAATATACCTTCAATTTGAGGAAGCAGTTTTAATTACAAATGGTTACATTGGTCCTTAACTGATCAACAAAATCCTAGCGGATAATAGAGTTGGAATATGAATTCTTTAAAGCTTGAATTTCTTAGGTAGATACAGTTATACGAAAGGTAAATTTGGCAAACAAATTGGTTTCATGCTTTGCATGCCAGATTATTCTATTTGGATTATAAGAAGAGAATACTGTTGGAAACTAGTAGATCTCTCTGAACCCAATATGGTCCTGATCACATCTGACCACAACTTCATACAATGCTGTATTCTTCTGTTGTTGATGAATGTAACAGAGATGGGGATTCAGTTCAGTTTGGCATAAGATTTCTAACAGATTTCCTTTTAGAAACACAAAATTTAAAGTTGGGAATTCCTGATAGATCATCACCTCTCCATTTTTTAAATGATAAAAATGAGTCCCACAGGGGTTAAAGGACTTGCTCAGTTAGACTTATGTCTGAAAATATCTGTGTAGTCCTCATTGGAAAATGTTCTGCCCCTAGACTGAGACAATGGTGTGTTCCCTTAATAATACTAAGATTGTATTTGGGAGAGAGCAAATACATAAGGTTATGGTAAATTCAATAACCTCATTACTATACTAAACACATTGGTTTTGTTAGCCCCAAATCTCTCTTTTGCATGATATCATGACAGGTCATGAAAAACTCATGAGAAATTTCCAATTAGACTTTCCAAAATAGTTTCCTAGCCATTTGTGCGAATCTTTGTTGAATGGTTCTTTCTTTAAAAACAAAACTATAGTATACATGTCCAAAAATATTTATGGCAGCTCTTTTTGTAGTGGCAAAGAATTGGAAACTGCAGAGATGTCTATCACTTGGAAAAAATGTCAAAAGAAGTTGTGGTAGATGATTGTTATGTATTAGTAATATGTCAAAAGGAATGGGGAACAAGATGATCACACACACACACACACACACACACACACACACACACAATGCTGCAAAGACTTGTATGAAGTGATACAAAATGAATGAGAAGAACCACCAGGATGACTTTGTACACAATAACAGCAATAATGTGTGATGGCCAACTATGAATAACTTAACTATTGTCAGTAATACAAGAATCCAAGACAACTCTAAGGGACTCATGATGAAAAGGCTATTTACTGCCAAAGAAGTAACTGATAGTCTAAATGCAAATTACAGCATATTGTTCTTTATTTTATTTCCTTCATAAATTTTTCTCTGATATAAATGACTTCTCTTCTTTAATATGACAAACATGGACATATATTGCATGATATCATATATACAACCTATATCATATCACCTGCCATATTGGAGGGATGGAGAGAGAACATGGATTGCAAAATTTCAGATAATTACTATTAAAATTTTAGCTACATATAGACTGAAAAAACATAAAAGAAAAAACTGAAAAAAAATTGTAGAGTACTCTTCTTTTGGCTTCTCCTGACCAGTCTCATTCAATTCATTCATTCATTCAATCATTTTTTATCTCATATCTCTCTTTTTTATTCATTAAACTTGTCTATCTATTTTTTAAATTTTTATTGTACTCTCCACTTTGTGATGCAATGTAAAAAGCCAAAGAGGAATTTTTATCTTTACAAACGTTTTTCAAAAAACTAGTTTAAATTATTAACTTATTCCTGAAATTAAAACATAAAGGCACTACAAATGTTTATAGAGTATTTCTTGGTCATGTGATGAAATCCAATATTTTGGCAATATAATACTAATAATAATAATTTACTTCAGATAAGTTATGATCATCAATGTTGGCACTCCCTTAATCAACAGAGCTTTCTTTAATTTAGCAGATGATGTTTGAGAATGGCTTCAAATGGAGAGAAAAAAAGAAAAAAATTCATCTTGAGGTCAATTCTTAAATTATGGAGGTTAGTTGTTGAACAATCCACACGCATACATATCAAAATCCACATCCAAGGCCATTCTCGCTTGGTTGAAAACTTACAGCATTTGTGTTTTATTAGTATAACCTTCACAAATTCTACTTCTCCTCCAAACTAAATTAAAAGAACTTTAGTAGAGGTCAAGTTGTACCTTAAGAGATACCACAGTTGCAAAAACTCCTCCTGTTGGCTCTCTTCTGTTGACAAGGCATTCAAATTTGCCTAGGCTGATCTACAAGGGTCTCTGTTGTCATGTCCATGTGTGGTTTCCCAGACTCTGCAAGACATACCAGTGCTTGAAAGCTACCAGCAGTCTCTGGAACCCAGGCTTTCTTTCATACCGTACTAACAAATCAGAAAAATACTCTAGTGACATTACTCTAGAAGTAATGCTTCTACTACCTACCTCTCATATTTCATTTTATTCCTATTCTTACTACAAAGTATGCTACAAAAGGGAGTGCCTAAACCTTCACTCTTACTGAACTTCCATCTATCTCATTTCTTTTGAAGAGTGCTACTTTTTGGGCCTTTTCAGAATTCAACACTAGGCATCTAAAAAGATGATTCCAACAAAAAACACAAAATCTTGATCAAAGACTTTTAATAGAACATCAATACTTTATAGGTACTCTCAAAGGTATGATTTATACTTATCATAGAGCTTTGACCAAGGCTCCTGCCCTATCCCAATTTGGTACTTATATGTTTGTGATTCTTTTTAGTTTTTAGAGAAAATTATAACATTTATTTGGATCTCTCTTTAAACTGAAGTTGTTTTTTTGTTGTTGTTGTTCAGCCATTTCAGTCATGTCTATTTCTTTGTGACCCTATTTGTTTTTTGGAAAAAAAGATTGGAAAATTGGAAAAAAAGGTTGAAACTCGCCCAGGATCATATAACTAATGAATGTCTGAGGCTAGATTTGAACACAGGAAGATGAGTCTTCCTGACTTCAGGCCTGGCACTCTATCCACTGTACCACCAAAAGCCTCTTAAAATGAAGTACTCTACAGCTGGAAAGTAATTAAGATCCATATAATGGGCCTAAAGCCAAGCTATGCAATTTACTGCTGGATTTGGGACATTTCTCAATGTGACAAGAACTTTGTAGCTTTCTGTTACAAGGTGATGTCTCAACAAATTTCATATTTTATAAGGGAAAAATACCCAATCTGACACAGAACAAATGATTTAGGTGTGGCAAGAGTATAGCTAATTTGGGTGGCAAAGAGAATTGAACTACGAAGGTGAACCTTGGATTTATATGATTCTACTATATTGCCTAAAGGGTCATGTAGTATTTATTAGCATATCATAGCAGAGTAATATTGTGGTGGTGTTACTATTTCAGTATTTTGCCCAGAGTTATTTCCTTTTGCATGATCCATCCTGCCAGGCTGCCTTCACTATTTCATTATCATTCCTCATGTGCTGAAGTCAAGCACAGCTGGCTTGCATATGCAATGGAAACAAGTGTGTAAGGCTTCAGAGAAATGTAATTCTCCCTTTTGCTAGCATTTTGGGGGAAACTGCATAATGTCAGAACTAAAAATCAAATTACAACAAAAGTGTGAGTTCTAGCTTAAAGTACCAAATCCAGCAAACTTTAATTCAAAAATGGCATTTTACATTTTCAACTTTTATATTTCAGAATTTTTGGTCATGATAGTGGTATTATTTTGTTGGTTATGGGAGGGAGCTCAGGAAAGGGGATTGAATGAATAAACATGCTGTGAAAATGTTATAAAACTTACATGTATTGCTACCCCAAAGCTGCCTGTATGTATCTCTCTCTCTCTCTCTCTCTCTCTCTCTCTCTCTCTCTCTCTCTCTCTCTCTCTTTCCATAATAAATGGGAGCCACAATACCTTAACTTCTATTTTCTTAGCATCTGAAGTTTATAAGTTCAATCATGTTTGATTCTATACTTTGCCTCACTTCCTATATCCAATTAAATACTAAATTCTGTTGATCCTTCCTTTGGAATGCCTCTGCTTTTGATTATTACCATCCCAGCTCTATGGTAGACCATTATTGCCCGTTCCTGATTAGTATAATTTCTTCCTACCTCATCTTTCAATTTCTCCTTACTTCTGAAGGACTCCCTGCCATTCTTCAAGATATAACTTCACTTTTAATAGTTCATGAATTTTAACTTTGGAAGTATGTGCAAAAATGAAGTCTTGGTACTATTGAAGATTTTCTTTAGCCCAAATCTTCTATGGCCTTGGTACCTACAAATGTTGATTGTGTGGTATGTGATTGGGGAAATTACACATTTACTAGTCCTGATTGAAATGTTCCAGAGTACATCTGGTTTGCAAGCCTCTGATAGAAAAATAATTTGTGTAATTCTGAAACACACGAAATAAAAATTCTTCTGAGATAGCATCTCTAAGTATTTGGTATTCCCTAACATTAATATAAGTCCTTTAGAGCTGTGCCACATGCTTGGGAGTGTGCACTTAACCTCTTCATAAATAAATGTATTATTACATTAAATATTGAAATGCCATTTTTTTATGATTTTAAATGACTTTTTTTCTGGGCAAGGTTAGCCTTAATAAAGACTTTGAAATGGGTCTTCTTTGGCTTTTCAGTCCTGTCTCTCCTTTTTAATATCCTTCTTTCCTTCTTATTCAGCTTAGACTTCACTTTCTCCATCTCTTCCTCGTAGTTTGCCCCTCCATATTCCATGTCTTTACTAGTCTTTTGATTCTTCCTTTAAGGCTTCATTCTCTTTGTTTCCTGGTCAGTGGTATGAACTTTAAACATTTCTCTGCTCTGTCCACTATTAAAACCAACCTGAGTAGTGTCCTTGATAGCTTTTGTCTTAAAGAGGATATAATAAATCAGTAACATTTTACATACTACCCTTTCCATGAGTATTTGCATTTTCTTAGGATTTAATGATTTAATGCCTTAACCCAACGGGTAGTATGTTTAAAAATAGAATTTGTGTCACCAATTTACTCTGATGGTGCAGATATCTTTGGGAATGGGGAACCTCCCAGGCTCCCCTTAAACCATCTCATTCAGGAAGTGACCTATTCTGATTTTTTACCAAGGGTTGGCTCAGTTTCTTGATATAAGGAATACTTTGGACATGTAAGTCTTTTGGGAGAATAGGACATGGGGCATTGTATTTATGTATGTAGCTTTTTTCTTTTTCCATTTTAATTTTTTAAAAATTAATTGTTTAAAGCTTAATTAATGTTTCATTGTATTTTACAAGATAAAAGTATCATAGCATGTTTTCTACTTCAGGATCAGTCTGAAAAAGAAACAAAGGAAATTTAAACTAGATATAAGTGGTTCTAGAGGAAGAAAGCAAAGATGATTTCATATATACATATATATATATATTTCCAGATAGTATAATAATATATATTTCAAGAATAATATATATTTCCAGAAAGGCAAAATTCTAGATTGTAATGAAAATAGACTCTGCTGTCTTTAGCTAATGCTGTATACCTGTTAATTTTCTTCAGTATATCATTTGACACACATCTTTGAACATTTTATTCCCAAGGAAGCTAATATTATACCTGGTTTGAGCCATACCAGCACTAATCTCATCTTGGATGCCTTTGCTCACTTTTTGTTTTCATATAATTTATTACCTAAAGGAAAAGTTGGCTTCTTTTTTTTTAATGTGTGCATTTGATATTATAATTATGTCCTACTTAAATGAAATTAACCTGAGATCTCATGCTGAAGACAACTTTTTTGGCAAGTAGAACTTTAGTTTAAAATTTTTTTTCAGATTAAAAAAAATAATATAATGGAGAGGTTACAGTACAGTTGAAGTATTAAACACCAGTGTCAGTAGCAGATGCAAGAACATCAAGGCTGGTTTGTGGAGCTGACTAAAAGATAACTATTGTAATCTAAACAAGAGGAGCTATGTGACACCATTAGAAGTGCCTGATCTCAGAATCGTTTTTTTTCCTCTTGGCAAAGATGATTCCAGAAGTACTGAATGTACGGAAGAGTCTCTGTTTATGTTTCATTCTTTACTCTCTCCTTTTCCATTCTCTTTCTTTCTCCTTTGTGCACATTATTTCCCTTCTTCTTTCCTCTCTTCCTTTTCACTCTTTTTCTTACACCCAAATAGTCAGTAGTAAGTATAAGGCATGCTATGACATGTTCAGAAAAGCTCAACAGTCTTTTCTCTTTATTTTCCTGCGGAGAAGGCTCCTTCAAATTTTATAAAACAATAAAAGTTCTAGTCATTAAAATTTAGTATTAAAAAAGATATGTGGGACAGTTAGTTGACTCAGTGGATAAAGAGCCAAGCCTAGAGATAAGAGGTCCTGGGTTCAAATTTGACTTCAGATACTTCTCAACTATGTGACCCTGGGCAAGTCACTTAACCCCAATTACCTAGCCTTTATTGTTCTGCCTTAGAGATGAAATTTAGGATTGATTCTAACATAGAATTTGTGGGTTAAAAAATCCATGGAATGAGTGTTTCTTTGTTTGGTTTGATGCTTTGGTTACTAAATCAGACCTGGGATTTTCATCCATGTCAAGAGCTGCTGGGGAGGACTTTCCTCCACCAATTCATATGAGTTTTTTCTCATTAGCTATAGTGCTAAGACACTGAGAGGTTAAATAACATGTTTACGGTTACATAGCCAATATGTGGCAGGGATAGTACAGGAAACAGGGCTTCCTGATACCAAGAAGATCTCTTTATTCCCTAGTGAAGGTTACATCTCTACCAAAAATTTTGGCACTTATAAAAACAGCATGAGTTAATTGTTAACCAAGAAAATAAAGCCACAGTAATTGTTCCCTTCTTATTATTTTCCATCAGTTCTTCTTCCTTCCTTCCTTCCTTCCTTCCTTCCTTCCTTCCTTCCTTCCTTCCTTCCTTCCTTCCTTCCTTCCTTCCTTCCTTCCTTCCTTCCTCTTTTTAACAAACCTTTATTATGGAACCATTGTACACAGAGAACAAAAAAATGACCGTTTAGAAACTTGGTTGATGTTCCCTTCAAATTTGAAACTTCAGGAAAATTTGAATTACTTACCTAATAAAATATAAAATGGACAATAAGATCTCATCTTTCCTGAAAGTTATAATAATAAACTATTAGGTTCTTCACTAATTCTATCCTAGGGCAGCTAGGTGGCTCAATGGAGAGAGCACTGAAACTGGAATCAGGAAAACCTGATTTCAAGTCTAGCCTCAGACACTTACTAACCATGTGACATTGGACAAGTCACCTTACCATGTTTGCTTTAGTTTCCTTATCAATAAAATGAACCGGAGAAGAAAATGGCAAACTACTCCAACATCTTTGCCAAGAATACTGCAAATAGAGTAAAAAAAGAGTTGAACATGACTGAAATGACTGAAGAAAAATAAGTTTCAGCCTCCTAACTTGAATGATGCTGGAAGACACTCTAAATTTGGGTAATTATTTTCATTTTGCCTCAGAGGAACTCTTTAGCTTATTTTTTAAAACAAATCAGCAGTATGTCAGGGAGAGAAATTTGGAGAGCCCTGTTTAATATCTGGAATGTAGGATATTGTGTTACTGAAGTATGATATAAATATATTGGATTTTGAAACTGGGCATTTATTACCAAGGTGTGTGTGACCTCAAATAACTGATTTTACCTTTTTGGCCTTCACATCCTCCACCAATTTCTGAATGAGGTGATTTAAAGAAAGCTTAGAAGATTTCCCTTTCCTAAAGATAACTGTTTCAAAAATTAAGCTGGTGACTCAGATCCTATTACAGAGCTATCCTTTGGTTTAAAATATTATTTCCCAAGAAAATGTAAATACTCTTACAAGGGTAATATAACAAAATTTTAGTGATTTGTAAAATCCAAGCACTTCTCCAAGCCCAGAACAGAACTGAAAAAAGATGATGCTATAGTTAAATATTAAAGGTACCTTCGAATTCTAAGCTATATCCTGTCACAAGGTGCTAGGGAGCTTTTGATGAAGTGGTAGTAGACTAGAGATTCAGCATGAGACAGACGTTCTCAGGCATGGTTAGTGGTTTAATCTGTTTTGCTTGCTTAGGGATATTTTTTAGAAGGGATGGCTTTACTTCACGAAGGAATCATGGGGCTGTTAGATTAGTGATATTGATGAAAAAAACACCATCTTTTAAACATTTTTATCTTCAATAGTTAAAATCATACTTTAATAGTTATACTTTTCTTACAATATCACATTTTATAAAAAAAGGTAACAGATCTAGAGAAATGAAAAACTTGTCTAGGGTTGTATCACTAGAAAGGATCAGAGCTGGATATCAAACTATTACTTTTGATTCCATTCCCCAGAAGTCCTTCCACTGAACCACATTAAAGCAGAGTACATGCATTTCAGGGAAAGTAATACTCTCTATTAGGAAAGACCAAATGACATATATTATTTTTAATTTCACATTCTGTTGAATTCAGTTGTTTTCATTTTTCAATTTAGTCATTTAAAAAAAAGGAGAACCTATTATATTTCCTTCTTAATTGTAATACCTAGTTTATAAAACACTTTAGGATTAGGGGCAGCTGGGTAGCTCAGTGGATTGAGAGTCAGGCCCAGAGAAGGGAGGTCCTGGGTTCAAGTCTGGCCTCAGACACTTCCCAGCTGTGTGACCCTGGGCAAGTCACTTGACCCCAATTGCCCACCCTTACCACTCTTCCACCTATGAGCCAATACACAGAAGTTAAGGGTTAAAAAAACACTTTAGGATTAGAAGACATCCTATGATCGTTAATGATCCTTCTTCCAAGACTTGGGCTTAGGTCCTCTTTCGGGGAAACCAGTCTAAATCTTGACAGAAGAACTGTTACATCTATATTATTTATATGGTCCTCACAATAATTCTTGGAGACAAATGCTAATATACCATATATTACAGATGAGGAAAGTAAGGCTAAAAAGTTAAATGACTTTTGCAGGGTCACAAAACTATTAAATGTCAGAAACAGGATATGAGCTCATACCTTCCCAACTCCAAAATCAATCACCTAGTTCAGGTGTCAGCAACGTATGGCTCTTGAGCCATATTTGGCTCTTTTGAGGGCCAGATATGGCTCTTTTTGCAGGAGCCATAAAGTCAATTTTTTTCAGGCGCTGTTACAGGAGCGGCACTGTGAGCACTGTACGGCTCTCACGAAATTACATTTTAAAAAATGTGGCGTTTATGGCTCTCAAGGCCAAAAAGGTTGCCGACCCCTGACCTAGTTGTTGATATTGTTAAGATTTTAACATCTGTGACAAATTGCAACTTCATTTTATGTGTGTGTGTTCATATTAAATACTTCAGACTTTTAAGTGTTTTTCAATTTGTTAGCATGGGAAATACCTTCACTGAAGCAGATTACACATCCTCTCTGACTTATTATGTGCTGTCTTTAAATATTTTCTCCTCCTCCTCTTCCTCTTCCTCTTCTTTCTCCTTCTTTTTTTTCTTTTCATGAGTGAAAAAAACAGTTATTGCAATGGAAACACAGATAAGCATTTGTTTATATTTTGTTTTTAATTATTATTTCATTTTTTATTGATTAAGAAAATTTTTCTATGGTTACATGATTCATGTTCTTTCCCTCCCCTCCTCCTAACCCCCTCCTATAGCCAATGCACAATTCTACTGGATTTTACACGTGTCATTGATCAAGACCTATTTCCATATTATTGATATTTGCACTAGGGTGATTGTTTAGAATCTACATCCCCAATCATATCCCCATTGCCCCATGTGATCAAGCAGTTTTTTTTTTCTGAGTTTCTACTCCCACAGTTCTTTCTCTGGATGTGGATAGTTCTCATAGGTCCTTCAGAAATGTCTTGGATCATTGCATTGCTGCTAGTAGAGAAGTAAATTACAATTGATTGTGCCACAGTGTATCAGTCTCTGTGTACAATGTTCTCCTGGTTCTGCTCCTTTCACTTTGCATCAATTCCTGGAGGTGTTTCCAGTTCACATGGAATTCCTCCAGTTCATTATTCCTTTGAGCACAATAGTATACCATCACCAACAGATACCACAGTTTGTTTAACCATTTCCCAATCAAAGGGCATCCCCTCATTTTCCAATTTTTTGCCAACACGAAGAGTGAGGCTATAAATATTTTTGTACAAGTCTTTTTCCTTATTATCTCTTTGGGGTACCAACCTAGCAGTGGTATGACTGGATCAAAGGACAAACAGTCTTTATTTTTTTTTTAAATTTTAAACCCTTAACTTCTGTGTATTGACTTATAGGTGGAAGAGTGGTAAGGGTAGGCAATGGGGATCAAGTGACTTGCCCAGGGTCACACAACTGGGAAGTGTCTGAGGCCAGATTTGAACCTAGGACCTCCCATTTCTAGGCCTGGCTCTCAATCCACTGAGCTACCCAGCTACCCAGCTGCCCCCAGGACAAACAGTCTTTTAAAGCCCTTTGGGCATAGTTCCAAATTGTCATTCAGAATGGTTGGATCAATTCACAACTCTACCAGCAATGCATTAATGTCCCTATTTTGCCACATCTCCTCCAACTTTTATTACTTTCCTTTGCTGTCCTGTTAGCTAATCTGCTAGGTGTGAGGTGGTACCTAAGAGTTGTTTTGTTTTGCATTTCTCTAATTATAAGAGATTTAGAACACTTTTTTCATATGCTTATTGATAGTTTTGATTTCTTTATCTGAAAATTGCCTATTCATGTCCCTTGCCCATTTATTGGGAATGGTTTGATATTTTTATACAATTGATTAGCTCCTTATATATTTGAGTAATTAGATTTTTGACAGAAGTTTTTGTTATGAAAATTTTTTTCCCAATCTTTTGCTTCCCTTCTAGTTTTGGTTGCTTTGGTTTTGTTTGTACAAAACCTTTTAAATTTAATGTAACCAAAATTATTTATTTTATATTTTGTAATTTTTTTAACTCTTGTTGGTTTTGAAATCTTTCCTACTGACAGGTATACTATTCTGTGTACACTTAATTTACTTATAGGCAAATCTTTGTACTGTGCTCCTGAGAGGTTTTTGTTGGCAGGCTATTTTTAAAATCTTCACAGAGTTGTCTGCTATGTGCATCCCTGTGCTGTCTCTAAGCTCAAGCTCTGCATTCCTCAGCCTCCTGGAGACGCAAATCTTGCTGCTTTTAGGAGTAAATCTGTGGTTTCCTCAACCAGTTGCTGAGAACCTATAGATAGCCCTGGAGAGGTCTGAGTAAGGAGGGTAGGCAAATCTCTGTATTGATCTCCAGAGAGGTTTTTGCCCTGAGGCTATTTTTCAAAGCTCCAAGGAGGCATCTCCTGTCTGCTTCCCCTCTATGCCCAATCTCTGTGCCCTATTGCCATGTTTCCTCAGCTTTCTGGGGTCCCAAATCTCCCTGCTCTTAGAGGTAAGTCTATGGTATCCTCATCCAGCCACACTGAGAACCTAGAGGTTGCCCTGCACTCACTCTGACTCTGGAGCCATAGGTGGAATGGAGGAGGAGTGATGAGCTTGCCCTTTGGTGGGAGTAATTTCCTCCCCTTTTAGCATGGAAATGCCTAAACTTTGCCTACCTTCAATTCTGCACCTACAGTGGAGCCCCTTCGCTCATCTGATTTTTGAGGCACTTTATATATCCATCGATGGAGAGGAGAGGTCTTAAGAGCCTTACTTCTACTCTGGGGCTATCTTAACATGGAAGTCCTGTATCTTGTTAAATATAATTATATAACTATTTCTTTTAAAAACTAAGCATAAGAAATTCACATTTTATTATATAAGTTCCTTTCCTATTATTGTACATGATTTGTGTAGCATTACCATGGACAAGTCCCACCTAACCTCTCTGAGCTACAGACAAATGTCTAAGACCTAAAGTTACAGATAGATTTTGAGCAATATTTAGTTGAGAGTTCATACACCAAAGAGATCAAAGTTCATTAACTTATTGACATATCATAAGTTTATAGTGATTCTCAAATCACTTATTCTTCAAGAGCACAACACTTAAAATAAATACTTAATACAGAATATTCTCCCAGGGTTGAGATTATTTCTAAATTTAAGCTTATTTTTTTTAATAATTGAGATTCTCAAGGGAATTAACTCTATAGCCTTCTTTAAAACACTAATTTTTATTACTGCAAGTCTTTTTATTTTCCCCAAGTAAATATGATATTCTTTGGATAATTTGAATTTATTTTCCTTTTACTATTAGAGAAGTAGTAAGTTCAGAGAAACCAATTGTGATTTTTTGTAATTTGTTTTTATTTAAATGGATAGATATTTGGCACATATATAAATCAGTAGGTCTAAAAGTAGAAAAATGATTTACCCCTTTTTGATGAATCTTATTAGATTGATTTTTTAATGTTGAAATCTAATTTAATGTTTCATTATTTAAAAAGAATACAGAAAAATAGAATAGCAGAGAGATGAATTAGCTCAATTTTCCTCTTCCTGCCTAGGGATGCATAATTTACAGACCTTTGGTAGGAAATGAGTGTTTTCCATGAATTGTTCACCTTTTCTACTATCATCAGAAAGGCTTCTCTATTATTCTGCATAAAGAGAACAGCAGTGGCTACCACATTGAAGAATCTCTAGTGACAAATTTTAGAATATTGTTTAGAATTCAGCTGTAGGCCTAGTATTAAAAGTTAATGGCAGTAGTGTGTTTTTAGAAGATAAAACTCAAGAAATTACACAGTTTGACTTGTCCTCAAAAATAGCTATGAATTTTAAAAATATATTGAGTTAAGACATATCCATGAGATATTATCTGGCTGAATAGGATAATGGACTTGAAGTCAATAGGATCTAAGTTCAAATCCTGCTTCAGATATTTATTAGTTGTATGTCCCTAGAAAAAGTCACTTAACCTTTCTATGCCTCATTCATTTCATCTATAAAATGGTAGAATTGGACTTGATAACCTGTATGTTCCTTTGCAGCTCAAAACTTTGATTATGTAGGAAAATTTTTATCTCAGGAAAAAAAATTGAAAATTACCTATATTATATCTTCCTTCATTTTCAATCATTTTTTTTTGTAGATGGGGAAAGTGATATACAGAGTAGGAAGCAATACCAATCAATGAGAATAAGGCCTTTAGAACAAAGACCTTCCAATTTCTAATCTAAGGTTCATTTTACTTAATCATTTTACATCAAAGAATCTCTCCAAATATTGGATTTCTCTCATATTTTATGAAGCTATGTCCACTTGGTTGTTTTCTTCCACATTAGTTATCATGACTATTTAAATAAGGCATGTCAGTTGTGCCAATACCTCACAATAAGCAGATAATATATATTTTTCCGGACCTATAGAAATGTTCCTCTATCTCAAACTAACCATTTCTACAATAGAATAAGAATGCATAAGAATAGAGAAATGCACCAGATAAGCAATCTTATCTCTCTGTCTTTTCTGTATTTATTTTAAAAAAATTAAAATTATGATTTTTAAATATTTTCCCATGTTTACATGATTCACGTTCTTTCCCTCTCCTCTTCCCTCCCCCCTCCCAGAGCTGACAAACAGTTCCACTGGGTTGTACAAATATTGTCACTTGATACCTATTTCCAAATATTCATTTTTGCTATAGAGCGATTGTTTTTAAGACTTAAGTCCCAAATCATATACTCATATATATATACATGTGATAAGTGATGTCATATGTTTTGCTTTTGCATTTCTATTCCCAAAGTTATTTTTCTTAGTGGGGATAGCATTCTTTTATATAAGTCCTTCAGGAGTGACATAGCTTGTTGCATTGCTAATAGTTGAAAAGTCTATTACATTGGATTTTTCCATAATGCTTTACTTTCTATGTACAATGTTCTTCTGGTTCTGATAATTTCACTCTGCATCAGTTCATTGAGGTACTCCCAGTTCATATGGAAAGCCTCAAGATTATTGACCCTTACAGCATAATAGTATTCCATCACCATCATATACCACAATTTGTTCAGCCATTCCCTAATCAAGGGACACCCCCTCATTTTACAATTTTTTGCCACTACAAAGAGCACAACTATGAATATTTTTGCACATGTCTTTTTTCCCTGTTATCTCTTTGGGTTACAAACCCAGCAATGGTATGGCTGGATTTAAAAGATATGCCTTCTTTTAAAGCCCTTTGCACGTAATTCCAAATTGCCTTCTAGAATGGCTGGATTAATTCACTACTCCACTAGCAATGCATTAATGTCCCAATTTTGCCACATCCCCTCCGATATTTATTATTTTTCTTTACTGTAATATTGACCACTCTTAGGTAGGAGGTGGTACCTCGGGGTTGTTTTGATTTCAGTTTCTCTAATTATGAGAGATTTAGAACACCTTTTCATATGTTTATTGATAGTTTTAATTTCTTCATCTGAAAACTACCTATTCATGTCTCTTGATGATTTATCAACTGAAGAATGGCTTGACTTTTTGTACATTTGTCATAGTTCCTTATAAATTTGAGAAATGAGACCTTTATCAGAAGTTTTTGTTATAATGTTTTCTCCCAATTTGTTGCTCCGTTCTAATTTTGGTTGCATTGGTTTTGTTTGTACAGAAACTTTTAAATTTAATATAATCAAAATTATTTTATTTATATTTTGTTGTGTTCTCTATCTCCTGCTTGGTTTTACATTCCTTCCTTTCCAGCATATCTGACAGATATGCTGTTTTATATTCACCTAAATTACTTTTTGTTTCCCTCTTTATATTTAAGTCATTTACCCACTCTGAGTTAATCTTGGTAGAGGGTGTAAGATGTTGATCTATGCCTAATTTTTCTCATACTGTTTTCCAATTCTCCCAGAAGTTTTTCTCAAATAGTTGGTTCTTGTCCCCAAAGCTGGGATCTTTGCGTTTATCAAACACTATCTTGCTACTGTCATTCCCCTCAAGTCTATTCCATTGATCCACTATTCTATCTCTAAGCCAGAACTGTATAGTTTTGATCATCACTGCTTTATAGTATAGTTTGAGTTCTGGTAAGCTAGACCTCCATCCTTTACATTTTTTTTGTTATTTCCCTTAATATTCTTGATCTTTTGTTCTTCTAGATGAACTTTGTAATAATTTTTTCTAATTCTATAAAAATGTTTTGGTAGTTTGATAGGTGTAGCAGTGAATAAGTAAATTAATTTAAATAGGGTTGTCATTTTTATTATATTAGCTCATCCTACCCATAAGCAATTGGTGTTTTTCCATGTGCTTAGATCTAGTTTTATTTGTGTGAAGAGAGTTTTGTAGATATGTTCATATAATTCCTGAATTTGTCTTAGCAAGTAGATTTCCAGGTATTTTATCTTGTCTGGAGTAGTTTTAAAAGGAGTTTCTCTTTCTAACTCTTGCAGCTGGGTTTTGTTGGAAACATAGGAATGCTGATGATTTATGTGGGTTTATTTTGTACCCTGCAAGTTTGCTAAAGTCCTCGTCTGCTTTGATCTCTTCAATTTCGTTTTCTTCTCTAATTGCTACTGCTAGCATTTTTAGTACAATATTAAATAGTAGTAGTGATAATAGACATCCCTGCTTCACTCCTGATCTTATTGGGAAGACTTCAAACTATCCCCATTGCAGATGATACTTTGCAATGGTTTTAAATGAATACTACTTATCATTTTGAGGGAAGGTCCTTCTATTCCTACACTTTCTAGTGTTTTCAATAGGAATGGGTCTTATTTTGCAAAGGTTTTTTTCTGCATCTTTTAAGATAATCATATGATTTTTATTAGTTTGGTTCTTGATATGGTCAATTATGTGAATGGTTTTCCTAATATTAAACCATCCTTGCATTCCTTATATAAATCCCACCTGGTCATAGTGAATAATCATTGTGAGAACTTGTAGCCTTTTAGCTAGTATTTTATTTAATATTTTTGCATCTATGTTCATTAAGGTTACTGTCTATAGTTTTCCTTCTCTGTTTTTCATCTTCCTGGTGTGGGAATCAGTACCATATTTGTATCATAAAAGGAATTTGGTAAGACTCCTTCTTGCCCATTTTGTCAAATAGTTTGTAGAGTATTGAGATTAATTGATCTTCAAATGTTTGATAGAATTCACTTGTGAATCCATCTGACCATGGTGATTTTTTCTTAGGGAGTTCTTTGATGGCTTGTTCAATTTCTTTTTCTGATATGGAATTATTTAAATTTTTAATTTCCTCTTCTGTTAATCTAGGCAATTTATATTTTTGTAAATATGTATTCATTTACCCTAGATTGCCATATTTATTGTCATATAATTGGGCAAAATTTTTCTTAGAAATTACCTTAATTTCCTCTTCATTGGAGGTGAGATCATGAGATAACCCTTTTCATTTATGATATTGTTAATTTAGTTCTCTTCTTTCTTTTTCATTCTAAGATTTCATTCACATTTTTTACTTCTTTCTTATTTCTTTTTTGGTTTTATTTATCTGGATCTGATAGAGGAAGGCTGGGATCTCCCCCTAATATAGTTTTACTATCTGTTTCCTCCTTAAGCTCTAGTAGTTTCTCCTTTAAAAATCTTGATGCTATATCATTTGGTACGTACAGGTCGAGTACTGATATTTCTTCATTGTCTATACTGCCTTTTTTCAGGATGTAATTACTTTCCTTATCTCTTTTAATCAGATAGTTTTTTTACTTTGGCTTTGTCAGATATCATGATTGTAACTCCTGCCTTCTTTTTCTAAATTGATGCCCAAGAAATTCTGCTCCAGCTCCTTAACTTTACCCTGTCAGTGTCTACCTGTTTCATGTGTGTTTCATGTAGAAAACATATGGGAGTAATCTACTCTGTTGTCTGCTTCCCCAAATAAACTGAATAATGAAATCTCCATGCCTTTGCTCAGTCTGGTCAGTTGACCAGCAGTGACTTTCCTCTCCATCTCCACTTTTTGATATCATACCAATCCTTGCAGCTCAACCTAAGAAACATCTGCTATAGAAGCCTTCCCTGATTTCCTTGTTTTGTTAATAATTTTATTTCCATTCAATTGGTGCAATAGTGTGCAAAGATTGTGTCAGTGCTTTAATTGAATGAATTCTTGGCCAGAAATTCTAATTAATTTGTTTGGAATGAAAGAATCTTTAAGATGGAAATGAACTTTAAATGTGCTAGACCATAAGAGTTTTAGAGCAGGGAAATGTTTTATTTAAACTCTGCCTCTTCATTAGCATCAAGTAGGATAATCCACACACAATGGGCATTTAATAAATATCTATTAATTTAGCAATTGAATTGTTATCAACTTATTTCTTTGTGCCACATTTTGCCCATTATTTTCATCCAGCAGTCTTACTTAGAAATTATCTAGGGCAGCTGGGTAGCTCAGTGGAGTGAGAGTCAGGCCTAGAGACAGGAGGTCCTAGGTTCAAACCCGGCCTCAGCCACTTCCCAGCTGTGTGACCCTGGGCAAGTCACTTGACCCCCATTGCCCACCCTTACCACTCTTCCACCTATGAGACAATACACCGAAATACAAGGGTTTAAAAAAAAAGAAATTATCTAGTAGACCCCAGTTGGCAAACCTATGATATATGTGCCAGAGCATACCAGAGGGGACTGTTCCCCTCCTTCTCTCCATGCACACCCAAGTACATTTCTCATATGACCAGACCCTCTATCCAGCACCTCAATGGAAGTGCTTCCTTGCTCATCTCTCTGGGGAAAGGTGGCAGGGGCTCATATGCTGCATGAGGGTTGTAATTTGGGCACTCAGTCTCTAAAAGGTTCACCATCACTGAACTAGACTAGAGAAAGCTCACTATCTTTGTGCCTCCATATACTTAACAAAACTTATCCCAAAACCTGCATCTGATCTAAAGCTCCCAGGACCCTGGGGTAATCATTCTATGGTTTAGAATTAATCCAAGAGTGTTTATGACTAATTGTCTCATGTGAAGCTGAGTAGGTACCAGTTATGTAATCTGGGAGGCAAGAATAGATTTTCTTGTTCAGAGCACCTCTAAGTTTGAAGTAGAGGACTTGACTTTGAAATCTGGTTCTAATCACTTCTCTGACCTTGGGTAAATTATTTGGTGACTTTGAGCCTCTTAAGGCTCTAGTTACCTCATATGTGAATGGGGGTGGGGGATAAACTACATACATGCTAAGATCTTTTATTTCTGATAGGACTAAATTAAACTAAGGTCTTACTTTCTTACCTTAACCACTATTATGAGGTGGTGCATTTAATATTTATGGATATTTAGCAACAACAGCAACAGCAACCACAGATACCTGTATTACTTTTAATGAAGGACTTTAATTTTGTATCTTAGAATCTCAGTACAAAGGCACAGATATGAACAGGTAGGATATTTTTAGCCTATATTTTACAAATCATATTGAAATTATATTTATACTAAGATTTTTTAAGATTGAGATTTGTATTGGAAGTAATGGATATAGCAGAAAAATTAGTAGGTCAGTTTAAGGGATTATTAGGGTTGGGAGAGTATATCTTTCTTTGTAAAAGTTATTTAGCTGCTATGCAAAATGACTTTCTGGATACAACTCTTTTATGCAGTGGTTCATATTCTCTTTCCAATCACAGAAAACTAAAACTATGATTTATCTCACTTGGCCAGCATTTAAGTCTGAACTGGTTTAAATTTTATATTAAGTTCAGGTGTTCCTTCTGTAAAATGAAGCATCATGAATACAGGACAACTTTATTTTCATTTTGATTACATTTCGCAAAATGGCATCACTTTTTCCTTCTTTTTAAAATGTATTCTTATTCCTCTTTTCAGGACTATTTTTCTAAAAATCAACACAAGCAACTGAAATATCTACACTACTGTGCCGAAGGGAATATCCTTAGATGATTGTAATACCTGATATTAGCACCAAGTTTCAAATCACTCTCCTAATTAAGCCTTGGTTTTAATAGGAACAGCTAACAAATGGCAACACTAGTTGATTTCAATTTTACCTTCTTTTTCCTTTTTCCTATCCTTCTTTACTCTCTTGTGGGGTTGCTTAAACATAGCAATTACATGCAAGTTTTTTGTTTGTTTGTTTGTTTTATTTTGTTTTTAAGGATCCAGAATAATTTGTAGATGGGAAAATCAGTCCCTAGATAATCAACCATTGACTTTAATTGAATGGATTCTGGGCTAGGAACTCTTAATTAATTGGCTTGGAATCATAGAGTTTTCAAGTAAGAAATGAACTTAGAAGTCACTCAGTCCAACCTCATGCCCAATACATCATTGAGTATTTATCATCTATCTTTTTCTTGAAGACTTCCATTGATATAGAGCTTACTATTTTATAAAGCAAACTTAAATGTTTAATTGTTTAAAACTCTATCCCTATATTGAAATCAATTTCCATCTAGTTTATGCCTACTCACTAGTCCTAGTTCAATCTTTTGGAAGATAGAATAAACCTTCTTCCTCTTTCAAATAACAGTTCTTAAAAATATTTCAAGGCAGGAACCATATGCGCTAATATCATTTTTTCTTTAGGCTAAATGCTTCCAATTCCTTTAGTTCTTCACTCGAAATAATTTTCATACCTTCATATGTCTTGGTTGACCTTCGTTGGACCCCTTCTTGCTTTTCTTCTGTGTTCATGTGTTAGAGAGAGACAGAAATAGACAGAGATACACAGAGAGACAGAGACACACAAAGAAATTTAAATATCTGGGTTGTGAGGTATTAAATTATCTTATGTAAGTGGACTCTTTTTGTGGGAGGATATCATCCACATATCTAAACTCCTTTTAAAAATATACTAGTTACCATTTGACCCAGCAATAACATTATTAAGTCTGTATCCCATACCGGGGAAAAGAACCTACAGGTGCAAAAATATTTCTAGTGGCTCTTTTTGTGGAGACAAAGAATTAGAAATGAGGGAATATCCATTAATTGGGGAATGGCAGAACAAGTTGTGGTATATGCTTATAATGGAATATTATTGTACCATAACAAATAACAAGATGATCACAAAAAATTGAATGACTTATATGAAGTGATGCAAAGTAGAATCAGGAGAAATTGTAAGTCACAACAATAATTATGAGGATCAACTGTGACTGACAACTATTATCAACAAGGCAATGATCCAGGACAATTCTGAGGGACTCATGATAAAAGGAACAATGTCTAAATGTACATTGAAACATATGACTCTTCATTTATTTCCTCCATAATTTTTTTACAGTGTAAGCAAAATGAATCTTATTTCACAAAGTGACAAATATCAAAGTATGTATGATAATATATGTATTTGGGGTGGGAAAGGTGGTAGGATGGAGGGAGATAATATGAATTGCAAAGTGTAAGAAAACAAATATTAAAAAATTGTATTGATGTAATCTGGAAAAAACAAAAATTAAAAACTATATTTTTGATTATATATACATATATATTCCATTATCCAAGAAAGCAGATTTTCTCAAATAAGAAAAAATTTAAACCAATAATTCAAACCATTATAGATAGTCAATATATGTAATTGCTGAAAAAATGTTCTTGTTCTTAATTTATTTCCAAATCTTTTTGATCTTGATTGTTTTCTTTAGGTCATCCCTAATTTGTCAGATACCTCGTAGTTTTCTATTTTCCTTTATTTCTCTTTTTTAGATGCTGGAAGAGAATCTCCCAAAATGTAGGCAATTCAGCTTTTATCTGCACTAAGAACATCCTCAAAATATTATCAATCAATCATCAAGGATATTTGCATTGACCCAGTTTATTTGAGTGATTTATATAAAACTTGAAAGTTGTATGTCAAAAACAACTCTCAATAGTGAGGATTTTTTTTCATCTTGGAAAGGGTCCCTTGGAACTATTTAAACACAGGTCTTTCATTGACTTAAAAGGCAGCTTAGGTACTGTAGTGATATTTTCTGTATAATTATGTAACTAGTGAGTCATGAGGGATATAAAAGAAAATAACTGGACCATAAAGAGACTGGTATATTTAAGTTAGCATTTGGATTTTTTTTTTGCTTCCAAAGTTTTACTCCCTGGGTATCATTGGTCTGAATGCTCATTAAAATTTAGCTTGAATTCACTAACTATGGAATTAAGTTATTATTATTGTACATGAATATTATTCTTCTTTTCTAGATTCTTTAAATTTATAAAAGAACTGCTAAAATGAACAAAAACAGAGAAAGAAGGAAATAGAACTCTGCCACTGTATACAAAGAGAGGTTTTTGAGCAAGTTGCATCCATCGCTTTTGACTTGCAGTCCTAGAAACATGAGATTGTGTTTGAACTACCTTATGATCTTAAAGAAAATCAAAGCTGAATGCCAAATATGAATATGAAATATAGGTTCATAAAAAAGAAACTGATAAATTTCAGCAGGATGTACTGTTAGGAATAGGAACTAACACTAAGGAATATTGAAATCATCAAATTGAGCTGACTTGATTCTCTCATATGTTTTCTTGATTTGATTAAAACCAAATATCTATTAAGCTCCCTCTATGTTTAAGGCAACAATTTAGGCACTAGAGATGCAAAGACAAAAATAAAATAGTTCCTATCATCAAGAATCTTCCATTCTATGAAAAATATAGGTGTCATGAGGACTGATATGTCTTGTTCACACACATATACATGTACACATACACAGTATTGTTTATATTCTCTACTACAGTAGAGAATGAATCTCAGATTTACTGTGTCCTTTCCTGATGTCAATGTGCCAACTGCCAGGGGTCATGGTATCTGGCTTCCAGGCAGCTGTGAGAACCAAGTGGCCCAGCTTGGAAGACATCTTCATGCAGTTAAAGCAATGGTTGTAGCCCCTTCATTAGGAAAAATTGAAGGAAGCCTTTGGAAGAATATCACTGACCTTTCGGGGGCATCTACCACCATTGCAGACACTCCAACCTGTTTTTTGAACCTTATCTATGAAACCCAGACACCTGCCAAAATGCTGCAGAGACTCAATTGCATACTGTGGGTTTCATTAGTGAGGGTTTATGCCATAAACCCTATTTCTATTGTAGTTGCTTATGTTTTATATACTAGACAGCTTTCTCCTGGTGAAAGTAATTTGAATGATCAGACTTGGGATAAATTCATTCTGCTTGTAAAACATCTTTTCTTTTAAAGTTTTATTAGTCATTTTCAAATTGGCTGGATTAAATATAAAGTTTTGTAAGTGCTTGGGAAATCGAAAATGGTTTTGGATTTTAAAATTTAAATTTTGGCCAGGCATCATACAGGATGTGGCTTGGTTTCAAAATGTTTATTTGAACCAAAATTTTAAATGGAACCGAGTGCTCTACTTTCTGGAAAATGTTCATTATAATTTTAGTGGGATTTTTTTCTTTGCACCTGAATATATATATATATATATTTACATAGTTGGAGCAGAATTTCTTTCTCATTCATTTTAAATTGCTTATTAAATTAAGTTTGTTTTTTTCCTAGGGAGAAATAAATTTCAAAAGGTCTTCAAATGGGATTCCTTCTTATACAGCATCTCAAATTGTATTCATATCAGTTGGCCAACATAATTGTACATATAAATTCTTAATATGATTTTGGTAATGTTTCTTTTTACATTACTAATTAGTCTTGTATAAAGTGAAAGCTTAGGTAAAATTGACACTGAAAAAAAGCAAAACAATGCCTTACATAGTAGGGTTTATTTTTTTTTTACAGTTTTTCCTAATGGAGAAATTCTGCATTGAATTTTTCTCAATTTACATAATTCATTATCAAGGTAGAAATATAGCATTAGAAATATTTGGCAATTATAATATTTATTATATTTTAATTGAAGAATCATTGAAGAAAATAAAACTAGATGAAACCCTGAAAATATGAATATTATTTTATCAGCATATATGAAAATATGATTTATAATATACTTATTGCTTCATAATTTTAGGAATATTGTATTTTAGACCCTAAAAAACTATGCTTAATTATTACCATAGAAACATAGCTTTTGGAAAGCAGCCTAAAGTTCATCTATGTTATTTCTGTACTTCAGGCAAAAATCTCAGAGGGAAACACAGGTGTCTAGTTTATTTTAAAACATTAGTAGGGAAGATTCTCCAACTTGTTTAAATAGTTTACTATAGTATTTCACAATCCATACAATCTAAACTTTTCCTCCCATCAAGATTTTAAACTTCTTTTTTGTTTTTTCTTATGCCTTAACTGTTGGATATGTTCTATGGTAGTCTACTACACAGAGACCTAAAATGAACTAAGAAGTTAAATAAAGTATATTATCCAGTGAAATTTACCTGTTTGATATATTATTTATTAAATAATATTAATGACATTTAGAAATATATTATTACTTTATATTTTCATTACATATAACATTTTTTAAAGTTCTGACTCAGTCTTGTCTGTCATTTGTGTTCATTTCTATAATTACCCTTCTTAAAGCCATCTCACAATTTAATACTTCTCCTGAAGGGGAGAGGTCATGTCATATTTCAGAAGTTTGTTCATTCAGAGAATTTATTTTTCCTGTGACCAACATTTACTGAACACTCAAATCATCAAGGCCACTATTTTTATTTATTAAACAAAAGAAACTAAAGCTCAATGAAATAATTGTGTTTAGATTAAAAATAAAAATCTATTTTAAAAATGCAAACTTTTAAAGGGACTAAATATGCCACATTTTTTAAGATATAGTAGACATTGGACACACCTGACACATTTCATATGCATAACTATGAGGAATATTTTTCTTTGGAGATTATGATTGATAAATGATTAACCAATTTCTAGTAAGCTATTACTATTGCAATATGACATGTAGGGATAGAAAAGTATTGTTTAGTAATGCTTTGGTAATATTTAATAATACTAGTGATCCTGTGATACTTCTGAGCATTCTATGGGACAAAATATAACTTTAGGTATATAGTTTAGACACGTATGTAGATATGTTTGAACAGAATAAGAAAGTATGAGTAAACAAAAGCATAAATAATTATATCTCATTATCCAGGGCATCATAAGACACTGAAATGTTTATTTATTCAAAAGATATTTTTTGAATATCTGCCATGTTTTATATGGATTGCTTATGTGATTCTCTCTATAATAGCTATTGTATAATGGAATGAACATTGACCCTGAACTAAGAAACTATGGAATTTCAATTAATTTTTAAAAAAAAATTCAAGGTTCATGGGGATGATAGCCACCTTCATAAGACTATACATGAGGCTGGGTGGGATGCTTAGTATACTATATAACTGAAAACTATGTCCAAACTCTTCCTATTTGCTTGCTATTTTCTTTCTTACTATATTGATTCTCTTCTTACATTCTAACTTAATCAAGGTCTGTATTTTGATTTTCCTCACACAAATTCACATATCAGCAACATATCTCTCAGTGAGAAAGATTTCAATCATATTTACACCTAACATTAGTTGTTGCTTACTTTTCTAGGGACCAAAATCCACTAATTTAGCTCAAATAGTATGATAGTTAATGCCTCTCCTTGACAATTCTCTTCATAATATTTCTTTTTTCAAGATAAAAGCTAAATTCAGTTGTTTTTTAGGAAATGCTTCTTCACACTTTCTCAAAGATGACAGTTAACTGCCTCAGTCTCTCAGGAAAGTTCTTTTTGCTGTAACTCTATTTCTCACAAATCTCTCTCCAGCTCTACTTCATTTTCCAAATGATGTTTAAATTGTCTTTCTCCTCAATATTCTATTTCTTCTAAAATACAATATTCAAAGTCTTTGTGAAAGGGGCTATCGATTTTGACATTATATAAGTAGAATATTGGATTAGATCCTGGGAGAGATTAAAAATTTAGTTAAACCATGTTTATCTGTAATATAATTCACAATGAAATAGGTGTTCTATCCTCAACAGTAGTCAAATGACTTAAATCAAGTAATGTGACCTTCCTTATCTTCAGCTTTTTCATCTCTCAAAAGTCAGTAATAATATCTGGACTAAATACCTTTTTAAGATTGTCATGTGGATCACGTGAGATTGTGTTTTATAGCCAAAACTAGGACAAGATAACCAGGACATTTTCTAGGGTGCTAAAACTGAAAAGCTCTAATGGTCATTTTATTTACTGCTGCATCAAGGAAAAATAACTGCTCTTGGACCTTACATAACAGTCATTAAATTCAAAACCCGCCAAATGGAATGCTTCTTTTCCTTTATCTTAGATGACCTCTCCCTTGGAGTTGATATGAGTTGCTATTAGACCCAGATTCCATAATTTCTAGTCATTACTATGCATTTGCTGATATTATTTTATAACTATGAAGCATAATAGTTTAAGGTATTCTTGTTCTTGTTATTATTATTATCATTTTTATACTTCAGTATACCATCGCCCAAAGATAGGTAATTTGATTGCAGTGAGTATTCCTTCTACAATTCAACTCCTATATGACTTAGTGCATGGTTTTCAAGAATTGCTATAGGCAAAGCATTCATCACACTCTAGCCAAAGTAGTGATAAACCTTTATGAATCTAGCTAGACTCTTCCCCATGTAAAAGATCTATGGCCTGTCCTTGGGACAATGCTTGAAACCTTTCCAGGTCAGGATGGACTTGCCAGAATTTTTGTTCTACTGTCATAGCCTTTGAGATCTCAGGGTCACCTTTATGTCACAGGAAGATTTCAGAGTAGGAATTTAAAAGAATGTTAGTAGTAGTTTATAATTGTAAACTTAAGACTGGATATATGTTTATTGGCTGTGACATATTTATAAATTGGAAATGAATGGAGACAAGTTTTTCATATGAAGGGCAAATGTTGGATGAGGGCATCTTAGAATGTAATGAACATTCATGACTGGCATACTTTAAAAAGATTTAAAAGTCTACTCAAGATAAAAGCAAAATTGCATATAACAAGGTTCCTGACTTAATAATATTCTTAAATACTATTAAAGGATAGAACAGTGTGGCCTCCATGCCAGGAATAATTAGGTTCAAGTAATACATATTGCCTGTCTGACCCAAGGTGAATCACTTAATGTCTTAATGGTCCAGGTAATTCTGTTAGACTAAAAGGGACAGATATACACTGACAGAATTCTGTTACTCAAGAAACTCTGTGTCAATGAAATCACAAGGGCATTTTTTCTCATTATCCTTTAAATTATATGCTAGTTACATCATTTAGGCAATTGTCTCCAAATTAGAATAAAGTCTGAACTATTTTATTAAATATAGAAAGAATCCTCCTCCAAGAAGTAGAATAAGAAATGTCATTGAAGATATGTATGTCTAAAAAAATAGGGAGGCTAGTACTGTGTTGAAGTTAGGAGACAATATTTGGTGAAATATTTTTGTAACCCTGTAGCCCTTAAGATATAAAAAGAATAAGAGAAAGCTCTTGATAATTTTGGATAGATTTTCTATGGAGGAGCAATGGTAAAAATGAATGTTACGCAGTGAGAAATTATAGCATTCTGCATTGGCTTAAGGGAAGGAGTGCCCAAATGAATTAAATCATTGGAAGTATTAATTGTACTTTTGTGGATTTTTTGGCCTTGATAACCATAGCCATGTCAAACTTGCCTCTCACTACAAAGGTTCATTCATTGAACTATTTGCAGACCATTTAAAAAGAACTACAATATTTGGATGATTTCTTAGATATCTTTTGAATACATATTTATAAAGCAGTTATAGCTAAAAATTAAATATGTGCTTTATCTGAAGCATTTGATGTACTAAGTAAGGTCTTTTATTTGAAAGATACACAATTTTCTGTACAAAGAAAAAAAGATGTTTAAAAACACTAGAAATTTTAGAGTATAGAGCATTGCAAGCAAAATTTCAGAGGCTCAGAACCTTCAATATAAGCAAAAATTAAGGAATGCCATTTGAAGAATAATATTTTGTATTGGTATACATTGCAATCAAGGATGAGGAATGTGATTTTTATCATGCTGGTATTATATCCATTCATTCCACTGCATATACTCTAACTGTAAGTTATAAATTACTTACATTTGAAGATAGTTTTTCTAATACCAAAGACAAAATGTTGTCAGTGCTGTAGACTATTTTGGTAAAAAAGAAAATATCTTCATTAAACTATATCTCAGTTTTTTCTTATATCTACATTTCCTACCATATTTCAAGATAAACATTTAAAGGAATGAAAACATTTTATTTGGAGGGTAAGTAGAAAATATTTTTTTATAAAGCTAGAAAAAATTAACACATCAGAGTAAAAACTTATTGAAGCCCAAAGTAGCTTTATTTAATATGTACCATTCTCTTATTATCCATAGTCCTTCTCTATAAATGCTTATGTTTGTAGGAGGAAGGAAAAATGAGAATAGGGAACTGGTAGAGAGAACATTAAGAATAAGATTTTAGATATTTCACTTTATAATTCTGCCTTCACGATGCTACTTATTTACACAACATTTAATGATTCCCATAAAATAAAGATAATGTACTTTGTATAAAAGACCCAGATCATTGTATAGTGAAATGTTATCTGCAATTTATGTTCAAATATTTTAAAAATCATTAGTAGCACACTGATATGTTAGCATTTGCCACATAGATGGTAGAAAAACTTTTGATTCAAATATTTTATTTGAGTTATCTTAGCGCAGTATAACTTTTTTACATTGGCATTTAATATTTGTTGAATATTTCATTCTAAAACTGATGCTAAAGAATAAATACTATTTTCAAAAACCACAAAGAGGGGAGTGATTAAATAAAAGCATAATCTTCATAGTTCTTCAAGTAATTAAATTATTTTAAAACTATTTCACACTTTATCAATCATTCAAAAGACAGGTAGAATCCAATGTAGAAAGACCTCTCGTCAGCTGTGTTCAATTTACCACCTTTCATTTTACTGATATATTATCCATACCACTTTTTAACATTGAAAATATATTTCCAGGGTGTAGTGTATTAAAATGGATATAAGACTGCCATTTGAGTGAAAAAGACTAAGGTTCAAATCCTTCCTCTTCCATAGACAAGTTATGTGACCATAGGGAAAATGATTAATTTCTCAGCAACCCTCCAGAGAATCTTAAAAATTATAAAAGTTATAGATGAATTGTAGATCTGTTTGAAGAAAGATAATTCCATGAAATAAGTTCACTACACTGATGAAATCACAGGTGTGGTCTCCAGATCAGTATTTTAGCCATGGCTCTTTGACTGTAAAGCTAATGCTCATTTTGCTCTACAATGGAGAAGTCAAAACACAATCACATTTTTTAATTTTTATCTTAATTAATCTTAATCTTCTTCATTTTGATTTAATTTGATGCTGTGAATTCCATTATTACTTTAAATTCAGCAATAGAATTAGGCAAAATCTACTTAATAATAAAATATTATATTCTTTTGAACCATAAGAATAATAATTATTTATATAGCACTTTAAGGTTTGCAAGAACCTTATATGCATTATTGTATTTAATCTTCACAATAGCCCAGTGAGGTAGATGAAACTTCTCCTTCCATTTTAAAATGATGAAATAAGACTGAGAGTGGTAAAGTGACTTGACCAGAGTCACACAACTAATAAATATCTTTTATGGAAATTGTATATAAAGAACCATTAGTAAATGTAACTTTGAACAATTCACTAACTCATGGGAGAGGATTAATAAATTAAATATACTTCAATCTTGAGATTATATAGGAGTTCAAGACTCATATTTCTTTCTTATTATTGGAGTTATAGAGGAAGGAATTAAAGTCATATTATCTTTCCCAAGAAATAGATAGGTTATGTAGGATGTTGCAAGAATACAAAGAGATAATGTAATGACACTATTTTAATATTATTTTGGATAAGTGCACATTTTATGTAAAAATTACACTCAGCAAGGCAACTGGTTATTTTGTTGTTGTTGTTAAGCTCAATGCTCATTTGTTACAATGAAAACTCAAAGCCATCAACTTGTAGGAAGCAACATTTCCGAACCTTGCTTAAGGAACATAAATGCCTTGTCTATGGTATTGCTAACAGGTAATAAAATCATTACATTTATGTTTCTTAAGCCAAAATTGTATTTCAAAAATTCCTTCTGAAGAGATAAAGCTCTGATTGCTGTTTTCTGTTCTTGGGGATATAATTGGTATTTTACAGTGTAATGTTATCAGTTCTAAGAAACACATTAAATCATCATGTCTAGCACTAAATTTTATCTCCATTTTCACTTATTATCTTTTCAGGAAATGATCTCCATTGTACAGTAGGTTAGGCCTTTTTGCTCCATGTTCTAATCCCAGAAGCCTTAACTGCCTTGGAGCTCATGTTTTGTCTTTAATCTAATCAGAAAGATCAGAACAGTTCATACCGTCCAAACTCACAGCAACCTGATTAAGAAACAAGAATGTTAGCTTCTTGGTTTATAGTCAGAATGGAACAGTATCCTAAGATGGTCATGTTGCTGTTATACTGAGCCCACTGAGCCCTAGAAAGAATATGCCTGTGTAATTTGATTCAGATGATTGTTCCCTGACTCATAAAGCAAGGGTTTTAAATAATGCTAAATATTTGTCTAGATTATGATAAAGCCTCGCAGATGATGCTCTTATAAAAGAGGAGTTATATCTATTTAATCTACACAATTTAGTTGTTCTTCAAAAGCCTACCTCCCTACTTCCATTCACCTAGCACCTCTGCTCTTTTCTTTAATCTTTCCCCAATCCTTAGTACACTTCCAGGCAGATAGTAGGTGCTTAATAAATGTTTGTTGGATTTATCAGATCAAATAGCTAAAGAAAGTAAAAGACCCAGTGCTTCTCTGGGAGAGTCTGGGATCCAATAAAGGAGACAAGATAATTGGAGTACAGCTTCCAGACAATAGGTAACAGCTGCATGGCTCTGTGTACTGGACTATATGTAAAAGTTTTGAAGAGTTTTTAAACAAATCAATGTTTCCCATGGAATAAGGGTGATTAAACCTTGCAGGAATGGTATGATTTGGCTCAGCAGAGAGGATGATAGGGAAATATGCTCCAGGCAAGAAAATCATCTTATTAGAACTAGATCAAGGACGTGGACTAGAGACAGTAAGATCACTCTGGATAGAATGTAGAGGCCAATTGTGAAAATAATATTATTACAACATATAATTGAATCATTCTGATCAAAATTTTTTTGATTCTCTATTTTCTGTTTTTGCATTGCTACTCTAGAGACCTTGAACATGATCATTCTACATTCCTTTATCAACATTTTCCCCACTCTGCTTTTTATCTGATATTGTTGTACTTTTCTTTATGCTACATTTCTTCACACAACTATGAATAGGAGAATTTCCCCAGTTTATTAATTATGTAATTGCTTATAACTCTTTTACATTCTTTGTAATCATGGGAAACCTTTATTTGATCTTTTTCTTTTCTAACTTAGAACAGATCTATATAATCTATTCAGGCTGCCTAAACCAATAATCATGGACGCATTTCAGGCTACTCTTACCAATAATATGAAAATATATTTGAGTTTAAAAATTGACATAATTATCTTGTATTTTTTATTTAAATTTCTCATTTATATTTATTCTGGAAAATACTGAGGGGTAAAAACCTAAAGACAAGAAGAATTCAGAACTGATCCTCTTATTTTGCTTATAATGAGTTTGTCAGAGAGACTTTTCATTGCTGAAACAGTCTGAAAGAAATGTTTGTATTTTATATTAAATCTTAAAGTCTAACTCTCCTACATTATAGAAAAATGAACAAGAGAAGATGAAAGATTAACTGGGTGGACAGAAAAGAGGTAGGATTTTTCTTTCATCTCAAGGGTGTAATGATCATATTTCATATTGGTATTCTAGTGTGCTCTGTTTATTATAATATTGAAAACAATAATAATTCCTTTAATTAAGAGCTCTAACATGTTTGAATTTTAGTTTAATAAAATAAAATCATTTAAAGTTATGAAATATTGCTAAGCGCTAACATCTCCGATTTCAACTATTTTAGTTTCTAGAAACTAGAAAAAAATCTAGTAGTTTCTTTTAATAGCTATATAATGTTATCCAGATAATAGACCATTGAAAAAAACTATACAGAGTTGTGAAACTCTTACACTACTATATAAATGAGCATGAAAAGACTTTACTGTTGTGGAAGTTAAATTTCACTTACAATATTATCTCATTATAGAAAATCCATGATTTTTGAATGGATTGTGCTCCAAAATTTCACTTGTGAATTAGTTATTTGTAAGAAACATTATTATAAATGGCGAATTGATAGAAATTATGGTAATATGATGAATATGATGCAGTAAAAGGAGGAAGAAAGCAGCGATTAGGAGTGAAAAAAAAAAGATGGAGAAGCCAAATTGCAGAGGCTTTTCTTGAGTTTTCCTACAGTGGGTCCTAGACAGAGTTGACCCACTATATTCCCAAACTGTATCATCCTAGAGCAGGATTTTCTAACCTTTTTTCCTGTATAATCTACCTTTTTGGCTGTTTGTAAATCCTATGTACCTCTTATCCCAATACTGTGTATTGGCTCCAAGGCAGAAGAGTGTTAAGGGTGGGCAATGGGGGTCAAGTGACTTGCCCAGGGTCACATAGCTGAGAAGTGTCTGAGGCCAAATTTGAACCTAGGACCTCCCGTCTCTAGGCCTAGCTCTAAATCCACTGAGCTACCCAGCTGCCCCACTTTCTACAGTTTTAAAATGAGAATAGTCTTTCTATTATGGTGAATGTGTTTTTGTCAATATTAATATGCTATTCAGATGACATACTATTATTATGTTTATTTCTAGGCATAAAACAAGAAAGAACAACAAACATGTTCTCTACACATTTTAGTGTATTTCTTTTGATCAGACATTTATTAGTCACTTTGTGACAAGTACTGTGATATTTTTCTTTTAAAAATAAAACCTATAAAAACAATCATGTGAAAAGATTTCATAAATAATTGGCAGGAGCTGGAGCCAGTGAACTATTGTGATATAAGCATTCCATATTCAATCTAAGCCAAATGCCAGCTAGATATTTATACCCCCAATATTAAAAGAAAAAAACAGTTTGGGAGGTATTTCATTGAAAAAAAACGCTAATTTTCAATGACAATTAAAAAAAAAACAATCATATGTACTGGAGATAAGATGAAATGCAGCAAAAAAAGAGGTACAATGATCAAGAATGGAATGCCAGGGCAGAAATTTGTAACTCTTTAGTAAGACCAAAAAGTAGAAGCAAAGGTCAATTTATTTATTAAAGGATTAATGAAGTTGAAAGTATTTGATACTGATTAAATTAAATCATTTACTATAATCAGATGTTTGCAAATACATGGGTCATATCAGTACTGCATTTCTGGATTAAAGTATTTTAAAAACTTTTTGAAACTACCAAGAAAACTATTATTCTATAATTCTTGCCAAAGAGAATATTAACACCAGTCTCTACCTAAGAATAAGATCTTAAATTTGTGACTCTATGTCTGTCTCTGTTTTCCTCCTTTGGTTCTTTATTTCTTTTTGTCTCTATCTGTCTTTTTGTCTTTTATTAAATGTTTATTTTTCCCACCTCTATTCCTCCAAAATTTATATACAAAATATCTTTTACTTGCTCTGATCAAAGAACTTTACTGCTAGAAATTACAAAATACTGTTGAATTAAATAACCCTTTCAATAATTATTGGAGTTATAGGGAATGTGTAATACCTTTTCCCAACCATAGTGTCTACAAAAAAAAAGTGATCACAAAGGAATATGTAATAATCTAATAAGTTGTTTTATAACCAATTTTAATTTTAACCTAGTTAGTTATTAAGAGAAATTTGCTAGAGTAGATATAGTGCTGGCCTTTTACGCTGGAAGACATGGCTTTAAGACCTGCTTCTGATACATACTTGCTATCTTATTTTCTGGAATTCAATTAAACCTCTCAGTGCTATAAGCAACTCAGAGAAATTGCCAAATGTCCTTAATAGAGGGAGTTTCCTTATCTGGGAGTTCTTTAAGTCAATGAAATCACTGGTTCAATCCTTGTCTCTAATTAAGCATTAAAATGAAGTTTTATTTATGGAGTCAGTTTTTAATTTAATATACTTAAATAAACAGTAACAGCTTTATGTTTTAAAAACCCAGTCATTATAATAGAACTAGAAATGTATAATTTAATTTATTTTAATTGCTCTCCTATACTTTGAGAATATTAGAATATACTTAGGATTCATTTTTTAACGTAACAGAAATCTTGATGTTTTGTTTAATAGTTACTTTTCTTTTTAATTAGGAAGATGCTACAAAGAAAGATAATGAAATAATTTCATGTACTCACAAAAGAGGAAATATATGTCCTTAGAGCTTCATATAAAGAGAATTTTAATTTTTATCATGTAGTTATTAGTGAAAGTTATCAGTTGATTTCAGTTACATTTTATTCTATTTCCTATATATAAATTCTGTAGTAAAATTAAAAAGCATACTATTCTTTACAATCAGGTATTAGCTGCTTCCTAAGTTCTATTTTTAGATAGAAAATTATTATAAAATATTGCTAGGGATAAAGAAAGATAATCAAAATTTACTAATGTAAAAAATAATATTCTAGGTATAACAACTGCTAACCCTGATTTTTTGATTACCACTGAATATTTTTGCAGTCTCATCTTATAGTTTCAGTAGCATCCTTACAATTCCTAGTTCATTGTAACAATTATGTATATTCCATCTTTTTACTATTGTAAAACTCTTAGAATAATTTATTAATAGATTTTTTAATTAGCTCATCACTAAAGTGTTGTGAAGAAAACTTCTGTGTTGCTAGGGTACTGAAATCACCATAGTATGTAGTATCCCTAAGCCCTTACTTCTTTTGCTTTGTTTCTTTCACATAGAAAGAATCACTTGGCTGAACAAAGGTTTTAGACATTAAAGAGGACAGTATTTGAACTTGATGCAACATTATCCATAGTTTAAGAGAATCTTACATATTGGAAAAAAAAATGTAAAGCTCTAAGAAAGTTTTCATCAAGTGACTAACTCAAATTTAGAAGTCCTATTATTAAAGGAGAAAAATGTTTTCTATTCATACACATTTTAAAAATATACTTTCATAACTGGTTTTATGAATTATATAATTGTCATGCTTGGAAAACATTTTTGTGTATTGAATTGTTTTCCAAAACAATTTTTAAGAAAATTACACATTAATCCTCACCATAGATTTGTTCCATAAATGGTAAGTGGTACTGAATTGTATAATTTTTAATTTGAATTCTTAGAGGTTGTTATTTGATATTATTATTAAGTGAAAACTATATCCCAATTCCCTAGTACAATTCCTACCCTTCTAAAGAAACATAGCTACTTAATTTCTGCTTGAAAATTTCCACTGAACATCCCTTAATTATATCACAAGACAGTTCATTACAGTTTCAAACAGCTCTGGTTATCACAAAACTCTTCCTTATATTTAACCATAACTGCCTCCTTGGGACTTTTATCCATTTCTATTCTACAGGTCCACATAGTATAATGAAGTCTTCTATCAATATTAGAGGTATTTCCACTTAAAATATAATATTTTGTTCTTGAGTCTTCTTTTCTTCTATGTTACTCATATGAAACCTTTTGAGGATCCCTTACTTCTAGTTTACTATTCCTTACCACTTAGGGGATGCCATTAATTCTCTATGAGTGGAATGGATTAATAGAATTGCCTTTGTGTCAGTAATGGCTGAGTTTTAGTTTTCCAAAAGACTTCCATGTTTCCTGCCTACAAAGTAAAAAGACAATGTACAAATCAAACAAATTAGCTATTAAACTGAATAAGTGCCCGCTGTCAATAAATGAATGAAACCAAAATTTGTTAGAGCTGAAGCACAATGTAAATAATCCAGCCCATAGATATTCAAGAGATGATTGTATTTAGAACAGTCATTCAACTTGTATCTTGAAATAATGGCAGCATTCCAGTTCGAAAGTAAAGACATTAAACACAACAGTATTCTCTGACAGTTTTGAATGGATGTTCTGTCTTTTTAGTTCAATAAAGCTATGTTTATCTCCATACATTTTCATCATTTTCATAGGTTCATACATTTTTCCTTCTTCCAACTTAATTTGGGGTCTTTTAAAATTGCAGAATGAATTAAATATCAGCCATTCATTAAGATACACTGTCAGCAAGATAACAGTCTTTATTTTAGGGGTGCTACAAGGTACTGAATGGTCTATTTGTCTTTGCATTATTATTCTTTTGTTAATTAATACTGGCTATTGCTATGGTTATTTTTTCTGTTCCGTGTTTATCAACTAACATTTATAAAATACTATGTAAAAAGTGTCCCAGGCACTGGATATACAAAGAACCATGAAACTGTCTATTTTCACTGAGTTTATTTACTGAGGGCTGGGGTGAGGTGAACAGGTACACAGATAAGTAAATATAGATCAAATAAAAAAGTATGAGAAAGCAATTTCAAGAGTGCCAACAGAAGAGAGGATCAGGAAAGAAATATCTGTAGTGTTCTTTGAGGAAACCTTAGGAATGTACAGGGTTCAAGTGAGGATGGAATTAATTCCATACATATGAAAACCATCAATATAAAGGCACACAAGAAATGGCATGTTGACCGTGAGGAACAATTAGAAGGTCTCTGATTGCAATGGAGAGTAAAGAAGAATAGAATACTTCAACTGGAAGGGTAGGTGGGAAGAGAACTTTAAATACCAGATATGTGATATTCTTTTGAGACTGGAAAGGGTAAGTAAACCAAGTGTGTATTGTTATGTGGTAACTGTGTGGTAAAACATTTAAGAGGGAAATATTGAATAAAGACAGGTGTGATACTATAGAGTGCAGTAGGAAACATTTTTACCATCATTGACTGGAAATCACAATTGACATACCTGATTTGAAGATGAAACTAAATGTATTTAATAGGATTCTGAGAGTAAGAATCATTGCAAAGGACTTCAGACTTTCAAAGTAGCAATCTATTTCCATCATAATACTAATACAAAATCAAAATACTGATTTTGACAGCATTTTAGAACTTACAAAGTATTTTCATGGAAACCCTATGAGTTTCATATGACAAGATATATTCATTTTTACAGATAAAAAAACCAAAAACTCTGACACTTGAAGGAGACCATCAAGTTCTCAGTAGAAAATTGAAGATCCATGGGTTAGAGACTATTTTTTACTACTGAGTAATGACAGGCACTTGGGAAAGAAAAAGTTATGAAAAGGAAAAAAACTAGTTAAGGAAATAATGTTGAAAATAAAATAAAAAATTTTTGGAGGGAAAAATAAATTCAAATTAGGAATAGCACCATTGGGAGTAGATGAGACTAGGGAAAGAAAACAAATTATTTTTTTAACTTATTTGTTTTTTCTACTAAGGAATATAATCTTCATACTAGGAAAAGTAGAAGAAAATTGGTAAGCAGGAAATTAAAAGACAAAATGAGTAATTAGAGAGATTTTAGGTTATTTAAATGCATACATGTTATTAAGTGTGGAAAAATTATATACTACAACTGATGGGAACAATTCCTTGTCACTTTTCATTTTTGAAAAGTCACAGTAAGTGGAAGAGTTGACTCAGTACTCCAGACATGAAAAGGTCAAGCCAATTTGTAAAAATAAGAAGGAAATGAAGTTCTCAAATAATTTAGGTGATACAGAGTGTGCTTGGTCACAGTGTTTTAGAAAGAAAAAAACATCTTGGAAATCTTGGATACTTGTGATTTATATAAACTGCATTAGATGAAAATCTTACCTTTTATCTTTCCATCTTTTCTCAATCTTGGAATGGCATCCATTATTTGTAGGGTCCTAGCAAATTTACAATCCGTTTCCCTGTTTGGTTACCACAAAGCATGTCCCACAGTGCCAGAGACTTTTAGTTTGTCTTAAGATACAGATACTTTCACCTGTCAGGCTACTTCCAAATTGTATTACAGTGTTCTCAAGCCTTTAAACTTCCATACTCACTCATACTGATTCTTACTAACAAACAATTCCTGAAGCAAAAACTGTTCATTCTTTAATCTCAGGTATATTTGCCATATACCAAAAACAAACTGTTCTAATTGCTGTCTCTTTTGCACATTGCTAAGATAATAACAGATTTTTTATCTTCCACATATCTCAAAACCACATAGACTGGCAATCTGGTTATTTTTCTGTACCCCTAAATGCTTTTTGTGAAACTTAAGGCATTTATTCCCCTTGGCAGGTGCCACAGGAACAGAAATACTGGAGTTAGGAGGAACAGGCAGTAGGTTTTTTCTAACAGAAGGAAATAGCTTCATCTTTTCCTTTCTCAGATCCATAGCTACAACATCCCAAGCTCTTGACTGCTGCTAGTCATTAAGTATGACTTCTCTGTAGAATTCTAGCTAATATAATAAAGGGATTATTTGTGAAGACTTAGAAAGGAAAGCAGTGGTTGTTAATAGCTAACATGCATTCATTAAGAATCATGAGTTAACCTTGTACATTTTTTTAAAAACTTGTTTTCTAGCATGGCGGATGAGAATTTCATAGGCATACTGTAGTCCAGGGATATCAAGCTCAAATAGAATAGGGATCACTAAACAAAGTTTCCTGAAGGCCAGAGCTTGACTTAAAAAAACTGCTCATTAACATTTTCTATGTTCTAATGCATTTTTACTTATTTTGTTAAGTATTTCCCAATTTTTAAATTGGTTCTGGCTGCACTCCAGTATATCACTGGTAATGGAACCTGTGTTTGACACCTCTGCTGTAATTTATAGAATTTCACCAGACCATTTGAAGAATTCATTCATTGTATCCTTGTAGATAGTAGAGATGAATGAAAATACATATAAGGATTCAAAAATGGTTATGAAATCATTGAAATTAACTTTATAGATCTATTTTCATATTTTTAATGCTCAGTCTTTTTCTGTTTATTTTTTACTTTATTTGAAAATAATAGTTAAAATGGCAACTTTATGTTTTAATACATTGTCAACTGTATATAACCTTTTGATTTAGGTATGTGACAAGGCATATTGTAGAAGAAAATTCTTCTTTTTTCAGGTATAATTTGTGATAGAAATTTTCTATTTCATGATTCACTCCATGTCTATATTAAATTTATTTTTTATTTTTAAAGTATATTCATTTTGTTCACCTCCTCCCACTTCTTACCACATTAAAAAAGGAATCATCCAGCAAAATATATAGATTATGTCTTTCATATTTCCACTGTTCAGTTCATTCTATAGAGGTGAACATTCATAAATTATTCTTCAAATATTAAATCTGTAGCTGCATTTAATGTTTTCTTGGTTCTACTGGTTTCACTCTTCATTACTTCATGTGCTTCTTTCCAAGATTTTTAAAAATTAATCTGCTCATCGTTTTCTTTGGCATAGTAGTATTCCACCACATTCATATCCCAAAATTTGCTTAGCTGTTCCCCCATTGATGGGCATGCATTCTTTTGATCATTTTTATGTACCTATATATGTTTTTTTTTCATCCAAAACTCTATGTTCATAATTTTTGCCTATTTATCATTTACAGGGTAGCTCTTATTCTCATAAGTTTGACAAAATTCTCTATATATTTTAAATATGACATCTCTATCTGAGAGACTGTCTAAAAAATTTCACTCAGTTTTTTACTTTCCTATTTAATATTGGTAATATTTATTTTGTACAAAAACCTTTAAATTTAATGTACAAACATTTTTAATTTTACATCTCACAATGCTCTCCATCTCTTATTTATTCATAAATCTGTCTCCTTTCCATATATGACAGATAATATGTTCCCTTTTCTTCTGATTTGCTTATGATATCTCCTTTTATGTCTATATCATGTATCCATTTTTATCTTAGTGAACAGTAGAAGATATTGGTCCATGTCTAGTTTCTGTCAAATTACTTTCAGTTATCCCAGGATTTTTATTTTTACCAAAAAATGGTTTCTTATTCCAAGAGTTGGGATCTACATTTTGTCAAATACAGTGACAGTGTTACTATAATATTTTACTTCTAATTGTTGTATATCTGTTCTGTTCTATTTATATAACTTCTTGTTTGTTAGCCTATATCAGCTAGTTCTGATGATTACCGTTTTACAAAACAGTTCAAAATCTGATCCTGCTAGTCCTTCTTATTTTTCATTTTGTCATTAATTCTTTTGTTATTCTTGATCTTTTGTTCTTTCAAATGATTTTTGTTATTAATTTGACTTTTTTCAAATTTTATTAAATTATTACTGGGCATTTTTAAAAATCATCATTTAGAAGGTCCCTTAATATGAAGGTGGGAGTGTGATCAAAAGGTGTAGGTGTCATGAAGGATAGGGATATTTATTCTTATATGAGTAGAGGAAGGAAAAGAAGGAAACTAAAATGTAAAAGATGTGGGAAGGAAAACTGAATCAAGCTTTTGGCTTTTCAACCACTGAGATGGAGCAGACAGCGGTTGGAATGTGACAGGAGGGACAGTGACATTTGGAGTAAGAGAAGAGGATTATGGGAAAAACTGTTAACTGAAAGGTCTTTGCCCTTTGAACTCTATTGAGTGTGGAACAAAGTCCTGGAGCTCTAGATTCCCACCTGTGGAAAAGCCTTCCCTCCATTTTCCCTTGCCCAGAAGAGAAAAAAAAAAACCTGTAAAATTATAGGTATATTTATTAGGGTTTGGTGTGAGAGAGAGTGACAGATCTGGGTGTGAATGTCTGTCAGTTTCCCTCTCAATACACTACTTTTACTAAAGACAACAAGAGGAGGTTTCTCTGGAATGGTGGATGTCCAGAGAATGGGAGCCAGTCCTGGATGCTAAAGGGCAGGCTTTCCTATTTGGAGAGGTGGGTGGAAATGCTGGTTGATCAAGCTCGGACCCTTTTCTTACAGAAACCTCTCCCATGGTCAATGTCAGCACCACAACGGGTCTTGCTCAAAATGGAGTTGTGAGCAAAGCAGCTGCTCAAACCCCTTTTCCCCTCTTTGCCTCCTGTGACTTCTCCTTGATCTGACTGCGAATTGGTTTATTTTGTAGATGAACAAGGTAGCTGGAGAAGGGAGAGGATAGAAGAATCAAGGGGGATAGGTTTGAGGGAAGAGGAGACTCCATTTGGGGTTTCTTGTTTTCTACAGCTGAGCGAAGCTGGCTCTGCTTCAACCTAACTATCCTCTTCTTGTCTAATTAAAGTCTCTATCCTACCTTAACCAGTAGCAAGTGTCCTTCTTGGAAAGGTCAAGGGATAGAAAGGATTTTCAGGGTGACCCCCTGAAGTTAAGGGATCATCCCCTTCTCATCAGCTTTAATTGTTTGTTCTTCCTCTAATGGAGGCTCTCAAACAACAGGAACCTTATTTCTTGTCTGGGCAAGGGAAAATGGAGGCAACACTTTTCCACAGGTGGGATCTAGAGCTCCAGGACTTTGCTCCACACTCGATAGAGTTCCAAGGGCAAAGACCTCTCAGTTAACAGTTTTTCCTACAAACCTCTTCTCTTACTCCAATTGTCACTGCCCCTCCTGTCACATTCAAACCTCTATCTGCTTTATCTCAGTGGGCAGAAAAGCCAAAAACTTGATTCAGTTTTCTTTTCCATAATTGTCCCCTTTTTATGTTGTGACGTTCCCTAGGTCACTTATATGTATTATACTTACCACGCTATTAATCTAATTTGTAACTACTCCCCCCCAAAATAATAAACTTCCCTCAATTATTCTATCTCTATTCTATGCTAACCTTATCTCATCTAAGGAATTTTATGCAGGAAAGTTTTGGATAATGGTAGTTTTGGGTTTTACAATAAATTTCAGTAAAATAACTTTTTCAAACAGAACATTTCAATGAACTGTGAATCCTTATGATAATATTACTTACTCTTTTTAAGATAAGCAAATACAAAATTTTCCCTATTCTATTTATATATAATTATTTGCAAACTATTCTATGTATATATTTTTCCATTAAACACAATTTCAGCATTCACTTTACAATAAACAATTAAAACTTTAACAATTATCTGCCAATGCAGTTTACTTTTATTCCTAAGTATAACTATATTCTATGTCTAAACTTAACTCCTACTCTATTCCCTACTTATTATAACTATTCCCTAAGTTCTTAGTCTAATCTATAACCTAATCTTATATGTAGTGTATATACATGCTATATTACATATTTACAGACCTATCACTATATTACTAATGTAAATACTGCAGAGATTATTTACATATAATATAATTATATACATTGTTCCCTAATTCTGAAGTTAGTCAAATAGAAATATCTATTGATCTTTCTATTTGCCTAAGACCTTATGGAACTAACTATATACATATTTACAATTTTGCATAAATGTAATTTCAGACATTTGTTTATTCTTATATTCACTGATGGATCCCTTCTTTCCTTCCAAGTTATGTAATGCTGCATGCTATTTCCCTAATATGTGAAATGAATTTTATTTTTATGCTTTCACTGCACTTAGTCTTACATATAAGTCCTGTTTTCTGTCAGTCGTTGTATATACAAAGTTACAAAGTTAAAAGTTTTAGCTGTCCATTTCAGCTTTCTCTCTTTGTTTCTTCTTTCTGGCAACTTTTTTTGATCCTTTTCCTCTGGGATGATTTAAATTTTTTTTCCTCTGGGCTGGAACCTTGTCTTCTTCTTGTTGCTGTGGCATGCTTGACTATTGTTATGAGTCAAGTGCTGGGATCTCATTGTCTGGAACATCATGTGGCACTACTCTTTCTTTGTGGTATATTTTAGGTTATCTATCTGTCATCTATTTATTTGTTTTCAATTTTTATTTTCATTTCTAAGCACTATCTTTTGTCTCATTATCTTCTATGTCTGTTACTGTGATGTTGGATTTTTCTGGTTTTATGTGGGAACAGTGGAATGTTTTTCCCTGCAATTTTTATAGCTGTTGGAGTAGTAAGCAATACTTTCTATGGTCCCGTACATTTTATGTCTATAGCCAAATTTCTATTGAAAATTTTTATGTATACCTTATCTCCTGGTTTGATGTTGTACAAATTGTAATCCATGGGTACTGTTTATTTTATCAAGCCCATTTCATGCAACTCTGCTATTCTTGATTGTGGGTTGTGTGGAATTTACACTTTTGCAGATGATGGTCTCTATGTTCCTTAATTACACTCAGTCTAAAACCCGTGCCATGACTTGGCTAGGTGATGTGGCTCAATATCCACTTGCATACAGGTTTCTTCTGGAGGTGTAACATTCTCCATAGTTGGAACTAGCAATCCAATATTGCTTTGCTCCCATTCATCTCTGTTTTCACATTTGTGTAGTGTGGCCGAGAGCATCTTTTTTTAATCCCTATCCTGTCATATGCACTGAATGATACTTTGTGTGGCCCAGATCATGTAAAATTTTTGTTATTTCTTTTGTTAAAGTTCTTTACATAGACTATTTCTCGTGGATTGATGTTATGTAGTTGAAAATCTAGGCATGTGCTGAAGTACATTACCATGCTTTCCTCCTCTTGATGACAATCAGCCACAATTTGTTCTGGTTCTGTATCTTTTGTTTTCACTTCAGTTTCAGATCTGGTAGCCCCTTTGTCAATGAGTGCAGGATAAATCTCGTTCCCCACTTTGATCATAAGTTGGGGTTTACTGTCTCTGCCCCTCCCATCACATTCCAACCTCTGTCTGTTCTATCTCAGTGGGCCAAAAAGCCAAAAGTTTGTTTTGGTTTTCCTTTCCACAAATGGAAGAGAACTGAGGAAATTTGAGGGCCTCAAATCTAAATGAAGCAAAAAAGTCAAATCTTTTCCTTTTGGTGTTCAAGATGTTAGCATAATTAACATTGAGAAGAGAGAAAAAAAATAAAACCATAAGCTTGGAAAAAAATTTAGTAAGACTGGATAGAAGCATTGTTGAGGAACAGCAAAGGCCCAAGTAAAAGATATGTTCCTTTAATTTGTTATAGGTATATCCAGGTAGACATCATCTCTCTCTTTCCCAGGATGCTCAGTATATCTGGTGTAGGAGAGAAGATGTTGCTTGATGAGAAATCTTCAAACATGCATATTGTGTTTTAGGATTGACAAGGACAAAATAGCCAAGGGAATTTAGGGTTAGAGTTACTGAAGCAGAAAAGTGTCAAATTACAAACTTATCGTAAAGTGCTAAAGGAATGATGCTAGAATCCTAATTCATCCAATTATAAGTTGTGTGATTTTGATCTCATCATTTTTCATGGATTTAGTTACCATCCTTACTCTGATGATTTCCAAATTTACCTTTTCTGCCTCAATTTCTTCGTTGACTTTCAATCTCATATTTCCAACTGTCTTTTAGACATCTTGACCTGGATATAATTGCACTTTGTAAACTAAAAATATCTAAAACAGAACTCATTATTTTTCCTCCTAGATCCTACCCCAACTCATGGCTTCTCTTTTAATATAGAAAGCAATGTCGTCTTCCCAGTGCCTCAGACTCATAACCTAGGAGTCATAGAGGATTCCTCACTATCTCTCCACTCCCTAACCCACTAGACTCAGGCTGTTGTCAAAGCCTGTCTATTTTACTTTTTCAGTATCTCTCAAATATTCCCCCTTCTTTCCTGTAACACTGTCACCACTCCAGTGCAGGCCTCATCACCTATCATAAGGATTAGCAAAATAGCCAGTAACTTGATCTGCCTGCCTCAAGTCTTCCCTCGTTCCAACACATGTTTCATTTAGCTTCAAATGTGATTTTCCTAAAATGCAGGTCTGATCATGTTGCACTCCACCCACCCACCCCCAAACTCAATAAACTGCAATGGCTTCCTAGTTCCTATTACAGTAAATAAAAAATGCTCTGTTATTCAAATTTATTCCTAAGCAAACTCCCTCCTGCCTTTCTAGTCTTCTTAAACCTTTCTCTCCAATACAGTCTTTTCATTATGGTGACTGTTCTTCACTCTTGTGAACAAAATCTTCTATCTCTCATCTCTGGGAATTTTATCTTACTTTGTCCCTAGCCTGAAATGCTTTTTGTCCTCTGCTCGCAGAGGTCAAAATGTCCTCTAATGTCCCTGTTTTCTTTTAATTCTCAAGGAAAATCCCATCTTTTATAAGAAGACTTGCTGAAAAACTCTTAATTACATTGCTTTCCATTTTAATTATTTCCCATTTATCCTATATGTAGATTGCTTTTTACATATATTTTTGCATATTATGCCACCTATTAGATTGTAAGTTCCTTGAGGATAGGGAGTGTCTTTTGCCTCTTTTTGTATTCCCAACATTTTGTACATTGTATCTGACACATAATAGTTGCTTAATAAGCATTAGTTAATTAATTGATTGAAACTTCCTGGAAATTATGAAAGTTAAGTGGAATTTTACATTCTTAAAAAAATGAGAGACTTTTCCTAGATAGCTTATAAGGTTCTTTTTAGGTCTAGATTTATTATCTTATGATTACCAAGGAGGGTGCATAGAGATTTAGGAAGCAAGAAAAGGATGATGCTCTGGGATGAGATGGATGAGAGAAATTAAAGGTTATGTATGATAAGGGTGCAGAGTAAATTTAATTGGAATGGGAAAGATGAAGGACACATGAGTAAACATGTGGTTAGAAAATAGAATAAAGTAGTACTTCAGAGTTACGAGAAGTGGTGATATTTAAGACATGATTGTATCTGTTTAAAATGGGATCAGAGAAGGCTAATGGAGATAAGAAATCCGAGGAACTATATCTTCTATGGGATAATCACCGTGTATGCTGAAGTCCAGAAGGATGATGATAAGAGCTCATTTGGAGAGGAAGACTGAAAACAAAGTATCAATGTTATTTGAATAGCTGGCTGAATACCCTGGAATTTATTATATGCTAGCAACTAAAATTAGGAGACAGCATAGCTGATTACTTTTACTTTCAATAGGAAAGATCATTGAGGAAGGTAGTAGAAAAATAAACTAGAAGTGAGAGTGTGAGATAAAAAAAACAACAACTATTTCCTCCCCGATCTTTGTCCTTTGAGTTAGGAAATTGGGAACAGAAATGCCTACCAATGGCTAAAAATTTGGTAGTTTTGTGGTGTTCTGTTGGAGAGAACCAGGATTTCACTGAAAGCAGAAGGTAGACAGAAGGATGATAGAATGTTTCCTCTTTATTTGTTTGGTATGGCCTTAGGGAAACATTCCCAGGTACAATAAAATGTATATCTAGATTCTTTTTAAAATTTTCATCTTTTGTGTCAATACTTCTTTCAGTGGGACAGATTACTTAAAATATTCTGCTTAAAAGAATCTGAAGGTTATTATTAAATATTTCTAGTCATAGTCATTTATAATGGCAGATAATTACATTTATTAATAGTCTTTCTATTTATATCAAAGATATGAAGGAAATTATGCCTACATTATTATAAAATTAAAGAATGTTAACTCTAGAAGGAACCTTAGAAATCATCTTGGTCAATTTCAATTTTCAGAAGGAAATACACTCTGTAAGAGGTTGTATCATTTTCCTCATCTAAAATATGGAGAATTTAGACTAGGTCATCTCTAACTTCACTTTGTATCTTAAGTCTTTTGACACTCAATAAATTAGTGACATAGCTGGGATTAGAATAAATATTTCCTGACTTACATCCTAGTACTTTATCCTACTGTACCACATGGCATCTTGTGTTCAACATTAATTTTACATTTGAAATGTGAGCAATGTGTCCATTGTTCCTTAGTGGTCAACTATAAATTGGAAGCAATAATATAAAAACATCATAACATCAACTTTATATAGGTCTTTACAATTATTAAGTGCATCCACAACCATTTTTTATTTTGAATTTTACCACAACTCTGAGAGGTAGAAAGTATGAGTACTATTACATTAATTTTGTATTTAAAAAAGTGAGACTCTTGATGACTTGTGCAAAGATACATATAAATTAAGTAGTCAACTCTAGACTCTAATCAGTCTTTCTACCTCCCAATAGAGTGATTCCCCTCCCCCTCCTCCAGAGCATGCTGCTAAAAATAGAACAATCTATATTCACCATAGAATAATATATGGAGAATTTACTATAACAGTATCCTGACAGGTAGTACAGATTGTGAGATACCATATATGACAAGGGCTATCTTCAAACATGTGACATAGGGGTGTCTATGTATGTGGCTTGAATGCAGACAGAATAAATATATCTAGCTTATTATTTCTCTGTTCTTCTCAAAGGAGACTATTCCTTATGAAGATGGGGAAGCAAGAGAGCAAGGGCTGGAGACAACACCATATTACCCTCTTCAGAGGATAGGAATATATATATATATATACATATACATATGCATATATATCTTTCCTTAAATATAATTATTCTGAGGGATGTGAGTTAGAGACAAGCTAAATTCTAATCACTGTTTCAATAATGAGGGAAGGAGGACCCCATGCTCCATGACTAAGACTTGATCCTTTTCATTCTATAGATGCTTCATGATAAACACACATAGCAAATAGCAAAGAAACTCATTTATCCAAATCAGAACAAAAAAGAAATCAAATAAGGTGTATATCTACCAGACAGTTCTGAGTATCTCACAAAGAATATCTCCCATTGGGAGTGAGTTAACTCAATTTTAACAAGAGACAATTCTAAATCTCAGAGGAAGAGACAGTCCCCTAAATTCTCTAGTGCACTAAGGTGGGAATAGGGACATGATGGAGATTTCCAATTTCTTGAATCTTCCCAGAGAAACCTGAAACAGGATTGGTATCTACTACCTTCTGTCTGGGAGTAAGAAGAACCAGAAACTAAAGGAAACTTTATGACTTAAATAAAGACAACTTAAAGTTTGATGAGAACTGTTGTGTTCTACTCTTACTCAATCTTGACAATTCCACATTGCCCTTCAAGTAGGGCAAGGCATTTATCTCCACCAATAAGGAAAGAGTACCAACATATCAGTGAGCTTTGAGACTGGGGTTCCATAGGCTTCAAATGAAAAGAAAGCATAACAAAACATGGATCTTTATTTTTATTTATAGTCCTCTTTCTCTTCCATTATGTATGTACAAATGCCCATTTTATTTGATATTTCTTGATTTCTTAAGAAATAATGTAAACCAAAAATGTATTCGGTTTCTTTATGGATTCCTTACTTTGTGAATATTCTATAATGATTGTTCTTTTAAAACTGATCCTTTGGGGCAGCTGGGTAGCTCAGTGGATTGAGAGCCAGGCCTAGAGACGGGAGGTCGTAGGTTCAAATCTGGCCTCAGACACTTCCCAGCTGTGTGATCGTGGGCAAGTCACTTGACCTCCATTGCCTACCCTTACTACTCTTCCACCAAGGAACTAATACACAGAAGTTAAGGGTTTAAAAATATAAAACAAAGCAAAACAAAAAAACATGATCCTTTAGCATTTAAATTATAAATGGCAACCTCTTTGTACTATTCTCTAAAGAAAAGAGGAATGATCAGATTTTAGTATAATTCAAAGAATGTTGCAATAAATGAGATTGGAGAGTATTTTGATAGTAAAGGGAAGTCAGACTTGTGTATATATATATATATATATATATATATATATATATATATATAT
>NC_058134.1:158312472-158321669 GCF_016433145.1 Gracilinanus agilis | reverse complement strand
TATATATATATATATATATACTGGGACAACAGAGGGGATTTCTCTGTAAAGATGGCTAATCAGAGAAATGAGCCAGCACTGATAGCTTGAGGGAAGGCTTTCCTAGTTGGTAATGTGGGTGGTATCCCTGGCTGGGTAAGCATAGACCCTCCTCAGGCAAAAGCCTCTCCATGGGTAAAAACTGCACCATGGAAGGGGAGTGGGTGGGTGGGTGGGGGCGGGTCTCACTCAGAAATGGAGTCTAATCTGAGCAGGTAACTCTCAGACCCTTGTCCCTCCTTGTCCCTTGAAATAACTCCCCATTTATCTCACTGTAAACTGATTTTATTAAGGTAGATCAAGGTAGTTGAAGGTGGGGAGAAGATGAAGGTAATCAGGAAAACCTAAAATTTAAGTTCCACAAGGTCCTTCTCCCTGGCCAGCCCCAAATGACTAAAACCAGAGGTTCACCTTCCCTTCCCCTTAATTCTTATTTCTATATATAATCTATGCTATTAGAAATATGGCAGGGCCCTTCTGTAAGGCAGGCATGGGCCTAGAGTCTTCCGGGTCCACTCCCAGAGTATCAGACCCCTCAGGGATAAAGAGATCTCAGTTCTCTTTAAGTTGGTATTAGAAGCTGACAGGAACACCAGGCTTTGAGGTATGGTTGTCCAAGAAACCCTTTAGGTTGGCTCTTGCTCAGTCATCAGGTGAGCTACTCTCCTCCTCTCACCCTGAGATCCCAGAGCAAAAACCCCTAGTTCAGAATTCTTCCTTTCGAAGATGCCTTGCTCTTCCCCAAACAATGGTCCATGTCAATCAAGTCAACTTCCAACATTCTTAAAGGTTGCCTTAACCCATTCTGACTTTACAATATCATTATGGCTTGTTTCCCCTCTATAAATTTCAGAATTCAACTAGGAAAATCCATACTCTTGAAAGACATTGAACTCCCCCCATTTTTAAAATTTTTTTAGTTTATAAGTACAAAAAGGTATGATTTGAATCTAAGCAATTAAAATAAGGTATTCTTTTCATAGACTGCTAAAGGTTTTTAGTTATAACTGAGAAAGGACAGAAATAAATTTTCCTTTTATTTTTTATATCAATAACAGCATAATTGTTTAGAAAATGTTATTATGAAACTGCCTTTTCTGGTAAGACAACTTGGATAAACTGAGGAAAACATTTTGACATTTCTCAATTTCTATGTTCTGTCCCTTCTATATAGTGCTAAAACTATGAATTAAAGATAATGGTTGTATTATTATTATATATGTGAGTAATTTATGAACATGAGGAAATATGGGTATATCTCTTTGAAGTTTGTGAAGCATTTGATATCTACTTGTTATGTATATTTCATAGATGAGTCCTGATCATTGAATAATAAATCCCCTGAAGTGACCACACTATTTGAATTTACTCTGCACATTTCAATTGCTCTAGAATCAATAACACATTTTACATAAATATTACTCTGAAGAGTTAAAATATATTCCATTTCTTCAAATGATTCATTAACAATAACCAGGCCTGAGCTGAAGAGCTATTTCTTATTCAGATACTTAAGTTGAACAAGACATAATCTCGAATCTTTGGCAACTCTAAGATTATGGAATTTGTCATATTATAGATATCTCTAACCAAAAAAAAAACCCAACATATCCTATAGTTCATACTGATCACTAATGTTCTGTAATCTTTTATTTTATGTGTATGAACATACATGCATAAGAGAAATAATCACAGAAACCCCTTTTTATGGGTGATTTATCATATTTAGGCCCTCTAGGTACATGCAAAGACATGAAACATATAAAAAATTTAATCCATTGTAGAATAAGCCAATGATATCCATCAAAACTTTAGAAATGATTCTTGTGTGGAATGCTTAGAGCTACAGAAAGATAAAGACATAGTTCTGGCCCTCACATATCATTCAGAAGAGTTAGGAAGAGGCAGTAAAATGTACATTTATAATCTTTTTTCTTTCAAGCTGTGATGTTCCTTAATGGATTAAATTCTTCTATTAAAACCATAGCATTAGAGGGCAGCTGGGTAGCTCAGTGGATTGAGAGCCAGGACAGGAGGTCCTAGGTTCAAATCCGGCCTCAGACACTTCCCAGCTGTGTGACCCTGGGCAGGTCACTTGACCCCCATTGCCTATCCTTGCCAATCTTCCACCTATAAATCAATACACAGAAGTTAAGGGTTTAAAATTAAAAAAAAAACCATAGCATTCTGGGTATTCTTACCAAATGTTTCAGGGTACAAATCTCTGGCAAAAAGAAGTTGTCCCATATTGATACTGATAGCAATAGATAGGGCAAACAATAGGGATATTTAATTAAGCCTCATTCCAAACACTATTAAATAGGTATAATGATTCCAGGTCAATAATCTTAATAATTCCAATTTAAAAATAATTTGATGTGTTCAAATTAATGCTATAAAATGGCTGATATTAATGTAATGTTTTAAATATATTGTCATTTGAGCCTCTTGGCAACACTATTAGGTGGATACTACAGTTATAATTATTGCTGTTTCATAAATGAAGAAACAGACTTAAAACGATGAAGTAACTTATGTTTGTCACATAACTAGTAATTTTTGAAGGTGAGAATTAAATCCAGAGTTCCAGATCTCCAAGACCAGTACATGTTCCCTTATATCAATTAGGAGGCTAATTGAAGACAAGTAGTGGGTTTGAGACTGGGTGTTTCATTGGGGTGAGAAGATTGAAAATTTAGTACATAGAGGATTTTGAGCTCTTGGAGTTCAAAGACTTTCTTACATAATAGATCCAAGGTTCATTTTTATTTTTAATTCCAATTGCTTGTGGATACAGTCAATATTTCCTACTCTACTTCTGTTTCTTATTTCATAGTCTTGGTATTGTAGGAGTAGAGCTACATTGTGATATCAAAACTTGTTGCAAAGTTCCCATCTGAACAAATCCATTCCCAGATGTCAAGTGCTTCTTGTTGTCTTAATGGTTATTATGTAGTGCACATTTTCAAATGGTAATGAAGCAACATTTGAATCTAATTTACAAGGAATTTCCAGTAGAGTGCCCAGTGTGGTGCCTGACACCACATTAATCAACATTTTTATCATTATTTGGATAAAGGCACAATTGGTGGTTTTCAACATTTAAAATGATGTAAAACTGAGAAGGGTAGCTAATATGCTATTTTAGCATTTTAGTACAGTCAGATTTCAAAATAACATCAGGTCAAGTCAAATAAAATCAATATTAATAATATATATGCATATATATGTTTTAATGTTTATGTTAAAATGCATATATTCAAAATGGGGGAGACATACTTGGATAGCTGGGATTTTTTTTTCTGAAATTATTTGTGGGTTTTGGTAGGATACACTCTTAGTCAGTCAGTAAATAAATATCAATTAATATTATCTATGTTAATGCACTGCTGGTGGAGTTGTGAACTGATCCAGCCATTCTGGATGGCAATTTGGAATTATGCCCAAAGAGTGATAAAAGAATGCCTGCCCTTTGATCCAGCCATAGCATTTCTCGATTTGTACCCCAAAGAGATCATAGATAAACAGACTTGTACAAAAATATTTAGAGCTGTGCTCTTTGTGGTGGCAAAAAACTGGAAAGAGAGGGTATGCCCTTCTATTGGGGAATGGCTGAACAAATTGTGGTATATGTTGGTGATGAAATACTATTGTGCTCAAAGGAATAATAAATTGGAAGAATTCCATGTGAACTGGAAAGACCTCCAGGAATTGATGCAAAGTGAAAGGAGCAGAGCCAGAAGAATATTGTACACAGAGACAGATACACTGTGATAAAATCAAATATAATGGACGTCTGTACTAGCAGCAATGCAATGACCCAAGACAATACTGAGGGATTTATGGAAAAGAACACTACCCACATTCAGAGAAGAACTTCAGGAGAGGAAACACAGAAGAAAAACAACTGCTTGAACACTTCGGTTGATGAGGACATGATTGGGAATGTAGACCCAAAAGGACCACACCAATGCAACTATCAATAATATGTAAATAAGTCTTGACTGACCACACATGTTAAAACCAGCGGAAATGCGAGTTAGCTGTGGAGGGGGGAGGTTTGAGGAGGTGAAGGGTAAAGTAAAAACATGAATTATGTAGCCATGGAAAATTTTTCTAAAAATAAAAAACAAACAAACAAACAAATGAATAAATGAATGAATATAATGAAAAGTCATACTTATAAAGGAACTCACATTCTAAAGTGGGGTGACATGCAATATAACTAGATACATACAAGGCATAAAAAGAGTGGATGAAAAGTAATTTTAGAGGGGAATACACCTGCAATAAGAGGAAATAGAAAAAACTTTCTATATAAGGTGGCGTATGAGATGAATCTTTAATGAAGTCAGAGAAATAAAGAGGCAGAAATAATGGGAAAAGGTGTTCTCAGCATGCAGGACAATGAGGAGAAAAACATGGAGATGGAGTATACTGTAGAAGGAACAGCAAATAATCCAGTAAGTTGAGATGACACATTCAGTATACATAAGATTTATGGGCTTTTTACAATGATATGTTGTTCAGTAAAATCATGAGGAAACAGTACCGATTCAGTAAAATCATATTACAGAATAGATATTAATTAGCTTAATAAAGATAAACAAAAATTTAAACCATAAAGAAATCAACAAATGCAATAATATAAGCAAATGACAAGCAATGGAGTCAAAAACCTTTTTTACAGATCAGAATAGACTTGTTCACTATTAAAGAGTTCCAATAAAATCTTGAACAGAATTTATGTAATAGCCAAAAACACAGTATCTTAAAATGATTCAGTATAACAGAAAGATGTTTATCAGATTAATATATGACCTTAAAACAACAAAATTAAATCATAAAACAACAATCACCAAAGTACAATAAGATACAGAGACTTTAAAAAAATGGAGTCTAGGGGCAGCTGGGTAGCTCAGTGGAGTGAGAGTCAGGCCTAGAGACAGGAGTTCCTAGGTTCAAACCCGGCCTCAGCCACTTCCCAGCTGTGTGACCCTGGGCAAGTTACTTGACCCCCATTGCGCACCCTTACCAATCTTCCACCTATGAGACAATACACCAAAGTACAAGGGTTTAAAAAAAAAAAGTAAAAAAAAATGGAGTCTGAGGAAGTTTACTAATTTTACTTCCAAACTTTTAAAGTTTTTTTTTCTCTATCCATTCAAGTTCCTTTTATCTAAAGAGTCTGGACAAGCCTAATTGATCTGGGTATGTAGGGGGATGAAGGCAGGATAATTGCAAGGAATGGTAGGAAGAAAAAACATCCCACAACTGGGGTCTGTTTGAAATCGGCAATGTGGACCATGCTTGCCATTTTACTTCCTGGTAAAAGGCTAGGGCCCATGTGCTATCTAAGTCCCCTGTCCTGCAGGTAGAGCATGGAAGCCAACTGGGGAAAGGACTGGAAAAGGGCAAGCTGTAAAACCCATGTGGGGGGATTATATAGAAGCTCTCCTATGTTAAAAGTCTTTAATGTCTAAGAGAAAACACACTTGGGCTTCCAAGGCAGGTAGAACAGCTAACTAAGGACTGTTCCCAATGAAAAAAAATGGGATTATACTTCCCAAGTCTCCAGAGATTGGTTCCAAGTGTCAGATGCAGCAGCAACTCCAGGCACTGTGTTGGATTGGGAACACCAGGAAGAAGAGCTCCAGGTCCAGGGAGGGTCAGGCTGGCAGCTGGTGATGGGAAGATTGGGAAGGTCAGTAGCAGCTTTGAGCCCAGGGAGAGTGGGGCTGGAGGGGTCAGCACTGGTGGCCAAGAAGATCATGAAAGGCAGACAGGAATAAACTGCTGGAGCTAGCAGCAGCAGAAAAGTAACTTTCCCCTTTTCCTGAAAAACCACTCAAAGGAAAGTAGCCAGGTGGTTGGAGAGAATGGGGAGAAGAGAAAAAACAAAAACAAAAACAAAAACAACAACACAAAAATGGCAGAAGCAGGTCAGCCATGGCAGGAGAAACTTAGCTTTCAAGGCTATCTGAAATGTTGATCAGCTCTTGTTAAGTTTAAATTCTTTTGAGAATAATTTCAGGATAAGGATTTTGCCATCTCCCCAGAATCCAGACAACGGACCTGTTTGGTGAAGGCACCAAAAGATGCCTAAAGACCCTTCACTGGATCATGAAGATCAAAATTGATCTTTGGGGTGCAGCTGATTTGAACTATGGGGAGTTGGAGTGAAATGCATTTGTTTTAAATGTACACTATTATGCCAATAGGGAACTGCCCCCAAATTGGTTTTTTGTCAATGCGGCTAGTTTTATCCATTTGCTTATCCGTTTCTTTTATCCCCCAAATTCCTGAAATTTAGAAGTTGTCTATGTTTACAGATCCAGCGAAGAAAAAAAGACCAACTTTTTTTTTCCGGATCTCAGGGGGAAATGTTTGTTTTCAATCCAGGGAAGTGCTATTTGGAAGTATGTTAGAGACTTCCTATGGTTATGTGGGGGCTTTGAGACTACATTTGCCATGATTCCAATGGGTTTCCTGTTTCTGGTTTTTGGGTGTGGGGATGTCTGAAGTCCCCACGCAGAGGGCAGTTCAATTTTGGAGGAGGGCCTACAGAAGCTCTCTTGGCTCTCTTGGCTACGTGGCTGGCGGAGGAGAGACATTATGGGCACTGGAGGTAAATATAAAAGAGAGGCACAGTCATAGATATCTTACCAACGATACCCTATTAAATTAATATATTTTCTTATACTATATGTCTATATCATTTTTAATCTTAACACTCTCCAAACTTTATGTGGTTGCCAAAAATGTAAGAAGTAAAATTAATATAACTGGATAGTTTTAAAAAATATGGTTTTAAAAGATTTATTGGTAGCCTTTAGAAAAATGAAGCCACGTGCCATGCTAAGAGTCAGTTTAAAAAATTGTGTGCCTTGCCTCCCACATCCATGGTGGATAGATTGCCAAAAAAAAAAAAAGTGCAAGTCCAGCCCTTCAATTTTTATCCTCCTGTCTTTGTCATCACTCAAGAAAGGAAAGCCAGTGGGCTCATAGAAAATGTAGTCAAGTACCATGAAATTCCACAGGAAGACAGTGGGATCATGGGAAATTAGTTGAGACCCCAAAATTCCAATAAATCAGATCAAAGAACCTAGCAGAGTGGTTTAAAGTTACAGAGACAAATTTAGACTACATGCAAGGAAAGACTTTGTAACAATTTAGAGCCATCAGAAAGTGTAAGGAGCTGTTTATTTAAATAATGGATTCTCCTTCATTGAAGATTTTCAAGCTGTAGCTACATTGACCACTTATTTGAGAGTATGTTGATGAAGGGTTTCTTGTTCTGTTGAGTTCTAGGGAATAGTTCCCAAGGCCTCTTCAAATTCTAAAATCCTGTGATTTATGAGGATCAAGACATTTCATTGTACTAATTAAATATTCTAAATTCAACTCTAAAAAATCAAGAGAAATAATAATTAAGGAGGATTTATGATAGGGATAGGTTGCCTTAGGGTCAGAGGTCCTGAAAAGTCTCTTTAAAGATATGCTTCTCAGGCATGTAAAGTTAAAAAGCTAGTCAGTGAAGGTTTGAAATTGGAATCTAATTCATCCATTTCACTATTTAAACATTATAAAGAAGTGTTAGTTCTCAGGGTATGTTAAATATATCTGAATGAGGAAGACATTAAACTTGACTCCATTTAACATGGGTCATTGCAACAGTGATTATCCATTCTAAGCATTGTTTCTTTGGGATTTGTGGTTGAAAGTTTAAATAGTCAAGTATCATTCATTTATATTAATTGGAGAGAAAAATAATGTAAACAAGAAGTCCAAATTATGGATTCTTAACATAATGTACAGGTTATTGTTTTATAATAATTTGCCTTTTAATAAAAAGAATAGATAACAATCCTGACAAAGATATTTTGGAGTAAAGATTTATATATTTTAGAATTAGTGCTTGTGATTTCTTTTAGATGGTTCCTGTTAAATTGATGGTATGTAAAGAAGTTACATATCTCCATTTATGTACACATTATTCAATAAGATAACTAGATGATTGGGGTTAAATTATTCTGGTGGTCGATATAATGGATTCAAGATTAATAAAATGTAGCTGTGGTATAGTAAATATAGCATTCTTTTTGAAAGACTTTGATTCAGTATTATTTCTGCCACTTATTATGGGAAAGTATTTGAAGTTCTATAGTAAACTATCAGTAATTTTTGAGAAAAAACTATGTAATTTCCTCATTAGAAGTTTCTTCAGAGTTTCCAGTATCAATAAAATCATATATACAGTACTCCTCATCTATTCCCCCATAAAATTTCTACAAAAAGATATATAATCAAAATGAAAAAAGGAGAAAAAACTTTCCTTTTCCTGCACTTAAACATACAGAATCCTCAATTATCCACAAAAACTACAAACCTGGAATTAACACAAAAATTTTCTGAATTAGAGAACTGATGAAAAGAGTGAAATCCATTAATATTTAGGAATGTTTTATGACTGGTCAGTTCAATGACTTAAAGAAATATGAGTTCTCAGAAGCTAGCAGCATCTATAAACTTAATATCCCATTGGTGCCAAAGTCAAGATGTAGAAGAAACAGAAGGAAATGGAGAAACAAATGAAAAAAATGAAAATGCAATTCAATGGAGAATAAAGTGATGGATAATAATGGTAAGAGTTTACTAATGAGAGTGAAAGATAGAGGAAGCTAAAGAGTTGGAAAAAGAAGAAACACTGATATGATAATGCAGAGACTTTGGGACATTATGTAAAGATAAGGAACTCATGTAGAGGACTTCCCCAGGCAACTCCCAAACCCACTAAATGGGAGCACTCATATGGTTGAAGCTCATATCAGAAACTTCTCTCTTTCTCTCTCTCTCTCTCTCTCTCTCTCTCTCTCTCTCTCTCTCTCTCTCTCTCTCGCTCTCTCGCTCTCTCGCTCTCTCTCTCTCTCTCCTGTTTTCTCTTTCCTGTTCCCTATCATTCTTTTCCTCTTTCTGTCTCTTTCTTTGTTTTCTTTATTACTTTCTTCATTTTCTTCCTTTCTTCTCCTTCCCCTGTCCTCTTTTCATTTATTACTCTCTCCTTCAATCCTCTTTCTCTCTTGATTTATTTGCTTTCTTTGACCAAGTATCTTTATGTTAATCAATACTAGAAATGCAGTGGCTATTCACAGAACTGA
>NC_058134.1:158214421-158309748 GCF_016433145.1 Gracilinanus agilis | reverse complement strand
TCTCTCTCTCTCTCTCTCTCTCTCTCTCTCTCTCTCTCTCTCTCTCTCTCCTGTTTTCTCTTTCCTGTTCCCTATCATTCTTTTCCTCTTTCTGTCTCTTTCTTTGTTTTCTTTATTACTTTCTTCATTTTCTTCCTTTCTTCTCCTTCCCCTGTCCTCTTTTCATTTATTACTCTCTCCTTCAATCCTCTTTCTCTCTTGATTTATTTGCTTTCTTTGACCAAGTATCTTTATGTTAATCAATACTAGAAATGCAGTGGCTATTCACAGAACTGATCCTACTGATGATTGGCATGGAAGTGACCTGCTCTATTTCTGACTGAGTGCTCCCATAATGGTTAGTTTTGAGGGAGTAGTGGCAGTTTTTGGAATTTTAATAAATGTCTTATTTATTAAGACTAGTTGTATTATTGATCTTTATACCTTAGAATTAGTTTTGAAGAAATTTTTGTTGATCAGCATCATTAATTATCCTATAAGTTTTTCTTTGGTCTCACTCATGATTTACTTTATTCTACTTTATTGTTTTGGTAGTTTTAAAAATTATTCTATATTGCTTATCTTCTTTTACTTGATCACAGAAGAATCACTATAAAATTCTGGCATTAGTATTAGTTAGCATAAAATTAATTAATTACTTTAGGTATTAGTGAGCATATAATACTCCTGTACATATTAAAATGACATCTGGACGAAGGAAGAGTCTTAGGGATTTGGAAATCACTTGACCACCACCATTTTCTGAACTTATTAAGATCTGCATCTGTCCTCTCCATCTGTCCAACTAGCTTCTGATAATTGTTTTTAAAAATATTTCTAATCTGGAACATTGACCGTCTTGCTTAATAATGCATAAATAGTATACTGACAGACATAAAGTATGTTCCTTGCACTAAATTCTCATGTTAGTGATGGTGTTTCTTAGTAATATAAGAAAATCTAAAAATACCAATGTAACACAAAGTATACTGATTAGATTATTAAGAACTTTGGATGATCACTGAAACAATTTCACCTATATTATATTGTGCTTTTGTAAACTTAGCACCAACTTTTGTTTTATATTTTTTTTAGATTAAGTAACTGTCATGAATAGCTTCCTCCAGTGATTTCTCCTATGGTGCAATTTTGATGCATTGATGTTGATATTACATTGATTTAAATTGTTCCTGTTATATTCTTGAACATTTTCAACTACTTATCCCAGGCATGATCACATTTCTAAAGAAGTTATTCTGAAATATTCCTATTACCAGTCCCCACTACATGCTGATATGCAGGAACTCAGCTTTAATGTCAATAGTATAATGAAGTTCTAAAATATCATTATTGATTTTGATATTGATGCTTTTTCAACAATAGATGCTGACAAATCCTTCCCTCAATTTGAAAGTGCTTTCAGAGAGGAATTTAAGGTTGAGACCATAGACTAGATCAGAAAGTGCAAAATTTAACATTACCAATTATATATTTATATAACTAGAGTTTGGTGGCTACATATTTTGATTATTTACTAAGATTATGACAAAAATACTGATGGATGTTTCTCCCTCCTAAAATTAGTGACATGCCATCATGCCCAAGAAAACCAATTTATGTATTTATTTATTTGTTTGTTTGTTTGTTTTAAACCCTTACCTTCTGTCTTAGAATTAATACTGTGTATTGGCCCCAAGGCAGAAGAGTGGTAAGGGCTAGGCAATGGGTGTCAAGTGACTTGCCCAGGGTCACACAGCTGGGAAGTGTCTGAGGCCAGATTTTAACCTAGAACCTCCTGTCTCTAGGCCAGCTTCTTAATCCACTGAGCTACCCAGCTGCCCCTCCCAAGAAAAATTAAAAGCAGACTGGAATTCATTTTTGACACTAATTTTAAAAGTCATTTAAAAGCTTATAAAATGGTTTAAAGAAGTTTTTATTAGGATTTGCTCTTGGTTAAAAGGATAATAATATTTTTACCAGGCCTTTTTTGTATGTAGTTTGAACCAAATGGGTTTAAGGCTTGAAGGCAATAGATCTGACTTTCACCTCTGACTCTCAAACTTGCTATTAGGGAGAGATCATGTAGCATATCAACTATAGATACCTCATTAAAAATGAAGATGCTATTTTTATTAGGTTATTGTAAGTAATGCATTATTTGCAACTCTTAAACAAGATCTGTGTAGTTATATTATTATTGTTATTCTCATCATTATTAATATTATTATCATTATGTTATTATTAGAACCATGGTGAGCATATTATAAGACTTTATAGCATTAAATTTATTTTTGAAATGCTACTTTAAATTGATTAATTAATGACTTACTTATTCAAAATGTATTCATAACTAAGATTGACTTTGGTATTACTATGGGAAAAGAATTAATGAACCAAGCCAATAATATAAACGAAGTTACAAAGGATACACTTAAACCACTTCAAATATTCCTTAAAAGCCTTAGTTTATGTAAAATTGATGGATAATTAAAATCATTATATAACATAAAGGAAGCCATTAAGTCATAATTTTTGTCAGAAAATAATTTGAATTACTCAAATGTACTGTTAGAATCTCTCTTAAAGTCAATCAGCTAGCATTTATTAAGTGCCACTTCTTCTAAGTTCTGGGAATACAAAGAAATCTACTAAAAAAAACTCCATTCTGAACCAGCTCTGTCTAAAAGAGTTGACAACTTCCAAACCATTATGTAGAAAGAAATATCCTATACTTCAAATGTTCCATGAAATCATACTGTACTTTAGTGATATAAAATTCAAATAGAAGCAGATCCTTGTGTGCTAGTGACTTAGGAAAATACAAATTAACATTTTGCATGGTATTTAATTTATTTTATGATATATTTCACAATTACATTTTATTCTTGTTTAGCAGTTTTAAGGAAACTAGTCCAATGGGCTGAAATTTGACACCTCTGTTGTACTGCTCTCTATTGCCACCAATTCAAGCAGTTTCTTTGAACTTTTTTTCCCCATACAAAGCTCCAAAGATATATTTCAATATTCTTTTTTTAAACATTTATTAATATTCATTTTAATATGCTTACATGATTCATGCTCCTACTTTCCCCTTCACCCCCCGCATTCCCCCCACCCATGGCCAATGCACATTTCCACTGGTTTTAATACGTGTCATTGATCAAGATCTATTTCCAAATTGTTGATAGTTGCATTGGTGTGGTAGTTTCGAGTCTACATCCCCAATCATGTCCGCCTCAACCCATGTTCAAGCAGTTGTTTTTCTTATATGTTTCCTCTCCTGCAGTCCTTCCTCTGAATGTGGGTAGCATCTTTACCATAAATCCCTCAGAGCTGTCCTGTGTCATTTCTTTCTGCTGGTACAGAAGTCCATCACATTCGATTTTACCATAGTAAATCAGTCTCTGTGTACAGTGTTCTTCTGGCTCTGATCCTTTCACTCTGCATCAGTTCCTGGAGGTCTTTCCAGTTCACATGGAATTCCTCCAGTTAATTATTCCTTTGAGCACAATAGTATTCCATCACCAGCATATACCACAATTTGTTCAGCCATTCCCCAATTGAAGGACATACCCTCCTTTTCTAGTTCTTTGCCATCACAAAAAGTGCAGCTATAAATATTTTCATACAAGTCTGTTTATTTATGATCCCTTTCAGGTACAAATCCAACAATTGTATGGCTGGATCAAAGGGCAGGCATTCTTTTATAGCCCTTTGAGCATAGTTTCAAATTGCCAGCCAGAATGGTTGGATCAGTTCACAACTCCACCAGCAATGCATTAATGTCCCAATTTTGCCACATCCCCTCCAACATTCATTACTCTCCCCTTCTTTCATTTTAGCCAATCTGCTAGGTGTGAGGTGATACCTCAGAGTTGTTTTGATTTGCATTTCTCTAATTATTAGAGATTTAGAACACTTTCTCATGTGTTTATTGATACTTTTGATTTCTTTACCTGAAAATTGCCTATTCATGTCTCTTGCCCATTTATCAATTGGGGAATGGCTTGATTTTTTATACAATTGCTTTAACTCCTTGTATATTTGAGTAATTAGACCCCTGTCAGAGTTTTTCGTTATAAAGATTTTTTCCCAATTTGTTGTTTCCCTCCTGATTTTGACTACATTGTTTTTCTTTGTACAAAAGCTTTTTAGCTTAATATAATCAAAACCATTTAATTTACATTTTGTAATTTTCTCTAACTCTTGCTTGGTTTTAAAATCTTTCCTTTCCCAGAGATCTGACAAGTAAACTACTCTATGTTCACTTAACTTATTTATGGTTTCCCTCTTTATATTCAAGTCATTCACCCATTCTGAATTTATCTTAGTGTAGGGTATGAGATGTTGATCTAAATCTATTCTCTCCCATATTGTTTTCCAAATTTCCCAGCAGTTTTTGTCAAATAGTGGATTCATGTCCCAAAAGTTTGGCTCTTTGGGTTTATCATATCTTTCAATATTCTTAAATGTATATCAAGCCATTCTATCTTCATCCAAGTTGCTCTGGATCCAAAAGAGAAAACCCTAGTCTTAATATTTATGATTATGATACCATAAATGAAATTAGTTGAGAAGATGATATATCTGAAAATGCAGTCTTTCCATCCTATGGATTTGTATTCTGTGCATCTATAACTGTATTTTAAATAGCAAAGCATCTGGGGCAGCTAGGTGGCAGAGTGGATGATAGCATGTTGGGCCTGGAATCAGGAAAGCTAGAGTTCAAATTTGGCCTGAGTTACTACAAGCTATGTGGCTCTGGGCAAATCCTTTAATTCCTGGTATCCTCAATTTTCTTATCTTTATTATCCTTACATGAAGATAATAATAGCATACACCTTCTAAGGTTGTTCTGAGGTTAAAACAAGAAAATAACTGTAAAATATTTAGTACACATTGACACATTGAACATATTATATTAATGTAACTTATTATTATTACTAAGTATTAACTATATACAACCATAGTTTTGAGGCATAATATAGAAAGGTATGGCCCTTAGATCAAAATAATAATTTAGAAGCTCCCCACTAAATAAGGGTATTTTTGCCAAGTTAATATAAAAAAATACAACAGGTCAAAACTATGGGCTTTTAATTAAAGAGTTAAGTGGAAAGAAAGATCAATTCATGTACACATTGGTACCTGCTCAGCACTTTATTATACAATCATTGAGGAGGATTCATATAGAGAAGAGAGTGAGTATACTGTACTCAAGTGGTGAGTGAAGAATTCAGAAAGCACTCCCCAATGCATGTCTGTCCTTCCTATTTCTGGCTACTTTGTCTTATTAGATGGAAACTGATTAATTGCAGTAAGTATCAGCTAGTGAAGTCAGCCTTCATACATCTTTCCTTTTCAAAGCTCTGCTTTTTGTTCCTATAATTTGTTTTCACATCTGAGCTCAGATTTTTTCCAAAACATAATTTTCAGTGCTATTTTCTTCCTAAAGTAATTTTATCTTTATTTTCTATATATCTATATTTCTCTTTATTTTATATACATCAATTGATAGATAAGATGTCACATATATGATAGATGATAGAGTCATAGATATGTGTAGATAGTTTAATAATAGATAATTAAGTACATAGGTCATAGATAGACAGAAAGACAGATAGATAGATCTCATATATGCCAACAAAACTGTCAGAAAGAAAATAATATTTCATTTTTTCTTTGATAATTTAAGGGAGATAATGAATAATGAATAAATTTGTTGATTTGAATTGAAATGAATTTTATTCCATCCATTCCTTCTCCCTTCCCCAGGATATTTCCATTCCAGTATCATTAACATTTTATCTCCAAATAATTCATTATTTGATAAAAAATAGAGTGGTTGCTACAGTAATTATTTCAAACGTATAAACATTGTGAAATATTCCAGTATTCTAGATTCTTAAAAATAATTCTTCTTCAAGAATGAGATTGGTTGGAATTGCAAGCATTTGACAAGTACAGAAAGAGTTCAATATATCATTGGAATATAAACTTTTCATCTGATGGTTGGCTAAGCAAACAAGATAATGTGACTAGAGTCACAAATACTAGTTTTCTTCAAATGTCACTAGGCATAGATTTAGAATGGAAAAGAATTCCAGAAACCATCATTCTTCTTACTTTATAGATAAGTGAATTTAGTGCCAAGAATCTTTAAGTGAGTATCACAAATATATTATCAAAGACAGGATTTGAATGTAGGTCCTCTGACTTCAAAAAGCCTTTTTGCCATATCCTACTTCCTACGAATTGGATGGTGGATGAACATAGATATATAAATTTAAGCCTGACCATTTTAGAAGGTTAACTATTACTACAGTAATGAAAATAACTAAACAACAGAAATAGTAGCAGGCCCACTGCTGATTAATAAAATCCTTGATAGAGTAGAACTTACTGATGGAATTGTCCTAAAGCAATGTATTACAAAACCTTTGAGCAGAGGATGTTAGGTGGTGAAGTCCTGGATTCAAATATGGTCTCAGATATTTGCTAGCTGTGTAACTCTGAGCAAGTCACTTAACTCCAATTGGTTAGCTCTTGCCACTTTTCTATCTTCGAACTAATTGACAGCATTAATACTAAGACAGAAAATAAGGATTAAAAAAAAAAACAAAAATGAAAACAAAAACAACCTATAAACAAAGATAAAAAACAGAAAAATAAACACAACCAAACCACTGATGGCCAAAAACTGCATTAGTGATCATAAGACATTGTCTGAAAAAAACTAAAGCAATTGTGGGAATTGCAAAATATCAAGGTTAAACGCAGTTAGTGGGGTGGCTGGGGTACTTAGACACAAGAATAATCAGTCATTCATCTTGATTCCAATGGTTAAATTATTAATATATTTTGTTTGCACAACTTTCATATCCCAATTCAATATTCTTTTGAATTAATTAATTAAGTATATTTTTCATGGTTACATGATTCATGTTCTTTTACTCCCCTCTCCCTGATGTCACAAGCAATTTCATTGGGTTATACACATATCATTGTTAAAAACCTACTTCCATATTAATATTTTCAATAGAAAGATCATTTAAAGTCAAAATCCCCAATCATATACTCATTACATCACTGATCTTGTGTTTTTCTTCTGTGTTTCTACTCCCACAGTTGTTTCTCTGGATGTGGATAACGTTCTTTCTCATAAGTCCCTTAGAATTGTCCTGGATCATTGCATTGCTGCTAGTAAAAAAGTCCATGACATTTGATTGTGCCACAATGTATCAGTTTCTGTGTACAATGTTTTCCTGATTCTGCTCCTTTCGCTCTACATCAATTCCTGGAGGCCTTCCTAGTTCACATGGAATTCCTCCAGTTCATCATTCTTTTCAGCATAATAATATTCTCTCACCATCAGACACCACAATTTGTTCAGCCATTCCCCAATCGGACACCCCTTTATTTTCCAATTTTTTGCCTCTACAAAGACTGCAACTTTAAATATTTTTGTACATGTATTTTTCCTTATTGTCTTTTTGGGGTACAAATCCAGAAGTGGTATTGCTGGAACAAAGGGAAGGCAGTTTTTTAAAACACTTTGGAAATAGTTCCAAATTGTCCTCTGGAATTGTTGGGTCAATTCACTACTCCACCAGCAGTGTATTAATGATCCAATTTTGCCACAACCCCTCTAACATTTATTATTTTCCTTTGCTATCATATACACCAATCTGCTAGGTGTGAGGTGGTACCTCAGAGTTGTTTTTATTTGCATTTAATTATGAGAGATTTAGAACACTTTCATTTATTTATTGATAGTTTTAATTTCTTTATCTGAAAGCTGCCTATTCTTGTCCCTTGACCATTTATCAGTTGGGGAATAGCTTGATCTTTTTGTACAATTAATTTAGCTCCTTATAAATTTGAAAAATTAGACCTTCATCAGCGGTTTTTGTTATAAAGAATTTTTCCCCAATTTGTTGCTTCCCTTCTAAATTTGTTTGCATTGGTTTTGTTTGTACAAAACCTTTTTAATTTAATATAATCAAAATAATTTGTTTTACATTTTGTAATATTCTCTAAATCCTTTCCTTTCCCATAGATCTGACAAGTATATGTTCACCTAATTTACTTATAATTTCCCTCTTTATTTTTAAGGCAATTACCCATTCCGAATTTATCTTTGTATAGGGTGTGAGATGTTGATCTAAACCTAATCTCTCCTATACTGTTTTCTCATTTTCCCAGAAGTTTTTGTCAAATAATGGGTTCTTTGATGAAAAGCTAGTAACTTTGGGTTTATTGTATACTATCTTGCTGAGGTCATTTACCCGAAGTCTGCTACATTGATTCCCCCCACTATTTTATAGTACAGTTTAAGATCTGGTACTGCTAGAGCCCCATCCTTTGTTTTTTTTAAAAATTAATTCCCTTGATATTCTTGATGTTATTCCAAATGAACTTTGTTATAATTTTTTTTCTAATTCTATAAAAAAGTTTCTTGGAACTTTGATAGTTATGGTAATTAATAAGTAAATTAATTTTGGTAGGATTGTCATTTTTATCATATTAGCTCATCTTACCTTTGAGCAATTAATGTTTTTCTAATTATTTAGATCTAGTTTTAATTGTGTAGAAAGTGTTTTATAATTGTGTTCAAATAATTCCGGGGTTTGTCTTGGCAAATAGATTCTTAAATATTTTATATTATATAGGGTGATTTTAAGTGGAATTTCTCTCTATATATCTTGCTGCTCAGTTGTGTTGGAAATATATAGAAATGCTGATGATTTATTTGGGTTGAAAGATTAAAAATTCATATGCAAGTACTCCAAGTATTATATTTAATAAATGTATTAATAATAACTTGGAGCAAAAGGAAAGTAAAAAGCTAGAGCAAAAAGGGAGCCAACCCAGCCATAGTAGTGAGGGAAGAGAATTTGAGGGCAGGATTACACACAACTATATACAAACAATGTAAGCATGCAACTTGGGAACATAAAAGGAAAGGAATTCTTGGAGATGAAGTCCAAGGGTTCAAGATTTCTGATTACACAGGATTTGTTTTGTATTCTGCAACTTTGCTAAAGTTATTGCTTATTTCCACTACCTTTTTAGATGACTTTCTAGGATTCTTTAAGTAGGCCATCATATCCAAAATTATTTTAATTAATCATTATTGTAAGAAGCCCACATGATATATTATATATGCTAGACTTTGAAAAGGAAATCTGAGTCCAAATTCCACCTCAGATACTTACTGGTTGTATGAATCTTGGCAAAACCTTAATTAAAACTTTAGTTTCCTTAAATGAAAAATGAGATTTGAAATACATTATATATAAGATAAGATCATTGAGAGTAAAACATTTTGCAAATTTATAACAATTGCATAACAAAAACTGTGAATTGTGTGTGAGAAAAAAAGATTTGTAAAACTACATTTTCATAAATGAATGTGATTTGTTTTCACTATTGATAATATTATCTTGTTTTTCTCATTTCACCAAAACCTTATCTGTGTTTCATCCTACTAGGTAGGAATAGGCTTCTGGCCTAAGTCCCTTGAGTAATCTTTTGTATGTCTAAGAAATATCCTATCTGATAAAAAAAAGAGGATTATTGGAATTGCCAACTTCTTTTTTAGTCAAAAAACAATTCATGAAAACAATCAGTTAACTTGCAAAATAATTGAAAAGAGATAGGACAAAGTGGCAAGAGAACGCATATGTAATACAATAGGTAAATTTGATATTAAAGCAACTAAGATTCCAATTTCATCTCTTATTACTTCTATGATCTTGGGGAACTAATGTATCTTGTCTGTGACTCAGTTTCTGTGTCATTAAATTATTGTTGTTGTTCTATCATGTCTAACTCTGTGTGATCCCATTTGGATTTTTTTGGCAAAGATGTTGCAGTGGTTTACCATTTCTGTTTCCGGTTCTTTTTATAGATGTGGAAACTGAGGCAAAGAGTGTTATGTGACTTCCCTAGGGTCACACAATTCAACAATTTTTGAGGTTGGATTTGAAGTTAGATAAAATTATGGAGCTATATTAAATAATATGTGAGTTTTTCCCAAATCTAAATGTGTGATATTATAATCTTCAAAGTAAGGTACTACATAAAGTCTAAGGCCAATATAATTAGAATCTGCTCTCCAGGACTCTAAATCCCAGCATCCTATTTATCCATTTACCTACATCCTTAAGTAGGGAGGATATATTTTGATGTACCCCTCCTCTCGCTCTCTTTTCCCCTAATCATGGTTTGTGGAGATGGGGGGAATGTCAGGCAGGAAAATTTTCCTCACATATCTTTACTCAGGTTTTTACTTTTGTTCTAGTATTTTTCTTCTTCAAGTAATTATTACTAAATCTTACAAAATATTATACTCAGAGTTAATGTATATTAATTTTAATCTTACAGGTCCCTTCCTACTTTAGGTCATTGACCCTATGATGTCACCACTTCTAAATTTTTACTCCTGTGATGAGTTGTCATGATAGCATATTTAACAATTAATGTTTTTCTTTCAAATGAACCCATTAAACAAGGGTGTGAAGGTCTGAATAAGGAGGAAAACAGATTTTTTTCCATTTTTTTCCGGGCTAATGCCTCACAATCTCTTTGTATTATGATCCAGATTGGAAGTGGATAAAAATCCAGGAAAAAAATTTCATTAGGTTAAGAATATTTGATTTAGTTTAACTGTAGCATTATATGGAGGGATTTGGGAAATTGATGTAGGAATATTGGAAAATAATCATTTCAAAACAGTGTTATATTAATATAATAAAATTAGTTGCTAATCATATATAGATACTCATTTTATTATAACTGTGAATGATAACTTATGTTAATCAGTCTTTTAGTGCCTTCTTCCAAGGAGATAAAATGAATTGCTCATGCTGGTTTTGGTAGTATTAAGTCATTAATGTATTTAGCTACAACTATAAAGTAATAAATGACTAATTCCATAAGCTATACACCAGAATTAGACCTATTATTTTATATTCACATATTTGAATATTTGAATTGAGTTACACTCTCACAGGAAGAGCCATACAATGGGAAAAGTGTCATTTGTCATTAGGTGGTTTGGTTTCATATCCTGACTCTTCTATTTTATACTTGTTTCATCATGTGTTAGTCATTTTATATCTTTGACCCTCAGTTTCCTCTTCTGAAAATGATGGTATATGCTAGATGGTCTTTGAAGACCTTTTTAATTCTGTATCTATGATTTTTTAAATCTGTGATCTCATAATCTCTTTACTGTTTTTTAAAAAGTAATTTATTTATTTATTTAGAATATTTTTTCATGGTTACATGATTCATGATTTTTTTTCACTGTTCTTCCCTCCCCACTTCTGGAGCAATTCCACTGGGTTATACATGAATCATTGTTCAAAATCTATTTTCATATTATTCAGATTTGCCACAGAGTGATCTTTTAATGCCCAAACCCTAATCTTATCCCTATTGAACCACGTGATTGATCATGTTTTTCTTCTGCATTTCTACTCCCACAACTCTTCCTCTGGATCTGGATAACATTCTTTCTCATAAGTTCTTTGTTGTTGTCCTGGACCATTGCATTACTGCTAGTACAAAATTCCATTACATTTGATTGTGCCACAGTGTATCAGTCTCTGAGTATAATGCTCTCCTTGTTCTACTCCTTTCTCTCTTCATGAGTTCTTGGAGATCTTTCCAGTTCACATAGAAATCATCCAGTTCATTATTCCTTTGAGCACAATAGTATTCTGTCACCATCAGATACCACAATTTATTCAACCATTCTCCAATTAATGGACATCCCCTCATTTTCAAATTTTTTGCCACCACAAAGAGTGCGGCTATAAATATTTTTGTATAAGTATTTTTCTTTATTGTCTCTTTGGGGTACAAACCCAGCAGTGGTGTGGCTGGATCAAAGGCAGACATTCTTTTAAAACCCTTTGAGTATAGTTCCAAATTAACCTCAAGAATGGTTGGATCAATTCACAACTCCACCAGCAATGCATCAGCATCTCAATTTTGTCACATCCCCTCCAACATTTATCACTTTTATTTGCTGCCATATTGGCCAATTTAATAGGTATAAGGTAGTACCTCAGAGTTGTTTTTATTTGTATTTCTCTAATAAGGAGAAATTTAGAAAACTTTTTCATGTGATTATTGATAATTTTGATTTCTTCATCTGAGAACTGCCTATTCGTATCCCTTGCCTATTTGTCAATTTAGGAATGGCTTGATGTTTTTGTAAATTTAACTTAGTTCCTTATATGTTTGGGAAATTTGACCTTTGTCAGAGAGTTTTGTTATAAAGATTGTTTTCCAAGTTTGTTGCTTTCCTTCTAATTTTGGTTACATTGATTTCATTTGTACAAAACCTTTTTAATTTGATATAATCAAAATCATTCATTTCACATTTTGTAATATTCTCTGTCTCTTGTTTGGTCTTAAAAGATACCTTTATTGTTGTAGGTTATAATGTGTTCATACTTCCTAATACTATTCAATGCTTATTTATATTCTCCTACAATAGTTCATAAAAGATATTCTCAATGTTCTAGATATACTTTCTTTTAATTTTTTTATCCTTACCACTACAATATTTATCTATCTATTTTTGTTCTGATTTACTACAGGTGCAAATCCTATCATTTTCTAGTCATACTTTTTCATGTTTCTACTTGTCATGTGACTCTTACTCAGATACTTAATACTCAAATAAATTTAGGTTCACCTCAATTTGGATATGCCTTCAACTCATGCAGATTGCAAGTCCTGCCCATTCTGGGTGACTTTTGTTTCTGTCCTCAGTGTTGTAATAGTCTAATCAAAATGGTTTACCCTTTCCTCCATTCTCTGGGCATTTCAAGAATATCATTGATGCACTTAGAATGTCCACTTGTCATCTCTCACTTTTATCTTGTACCAGTTCATGTTCTTTTCCTGATAATTTAACTGTTAAGTTATTTTCATGATAAGATTTTATACTCCTATTCTGGTTGCATATTGTAATTTACTCATATATACTATATGATTCTCCATGGCCAACTAGGTCAATTTTGAAGTAATATTGAGACTATTGTATTCCATATCTCTCAACCATAATGCAATGAAAATTTAATATTGGTATTAAAACAAAGACTGGAGTCATTAAATGAGGTTTGCAACTTCTTCAGGGTATCTAGTTTGTTCTATTCCTCCTATTTAATTTTGAACCTAATTCATTTATTTTTACTATATTCCCCAAGTATAGATCATGATGCCTTATATATTAAAATATTACTAGTATTTAATCTCTGGGCTAATGTGGATTCAGGGTTTTATGATCTGTTGTGGTACCACAGGAATAATAGTACATGTTACCATTCATGGACATTTGCACTAATATCATGTTATTCCCTCTTATTTCTCTTCTATACATTCCTTTACCACTCAGAACAGTATTAAAGTCTTAAGTCAAAAATCATCTTGAATGAGGAATACATTGGTAAAAGAAATCTGAAGATACCTATTTGCACTGTGCATAGAGAATATTTTTTCTCAACAGAGAATCTAGTTATTAATTTCTTAGAAATAGGGAGTAACATGTTTAACTTACTCAATAGATAATTTTTTAAACCCTTGTACTTCCGAGTATTGTCTCATAGGTGGAAGATTGGTAAGGGTGGGCAATGGGGGTCAAGTGACTTGCCCAGGGTCACACAGCTGGGAAGTGGCTGAGGCCAGGTTTGAACCTAGGACCTCCTGTCTCTAGGCTTGACTCTCACTCCACTGAGCTACCCAGCTGCCCCTCAATAGATAATTTTTTATGGAGTTCTCAAAGAGAATGTGAGTTCATATAACTCAGTGTCAGCCATTTTTTGAAATCTCTTCTTTTTATCTCTTCTGATTTTCTAAAGAATAGGATTATTTTATTAGTCTGAAATATTTACATTAGTTCTAAATACTTCAAGTCCCTTTACTGAATTTAGAGAGCAGAAGGTTACAAAAGATATTTTTTGAAAACTGTTATTTTTCCTACTTATAATATTTTTTCCTAATTATGTGTCAAAATAATTTCTTAATACTTTAAAAATATTTTACAATACACATTATCTCTCTTGCTCATAACCCTACCCTTTCTTTAAAGATAAAGATAATATGATATAAGGAATTAAGATTAAGGGTTTGACTAAAATATATGAAAATTATGAATAATACAGTGGTCACCAATTTAAATATTATAGCTCAAGTCAAAATGACTTTCAATAGTTGTTATTTACAAAACTAGGTGGAGAGTGAAAGTTGAGAAATACAAAAAGAGAGTAGAGAAGATATTTAGCCTATCACACTAAATATTGCTCCAGTGCTTTGACTCAGGCTGGCACAACTTGTTAACCCTAACCAGAATTAATCTCTCTCCTGAAGTCAGAAAAGGAAAGCCAACTTTTTACTCACCCAAGTTCCCTCCAAGAGGCAATTCGAGCTGAAGATGACAACCTGTTGAGAATGACTCCTGAAACTGACCTCTAGCCCCAGAAAATCAGGGCTTTTATAGTGACTTCTTGACCCTTCCCCTCTCATAGGGGTCAATCATGGTTTTCAAATTGTCTAGCACCGCCCAGGGGGGCAGTGTCTTGTCAGATCCACTTCTCATCCTCTGGAGGTATAAACTCTTATCAAAAGGATTCACAATTTCCTGATTGATTGAGTTGTTACACACTTTAGCAAATGACTTGGGAACACTCTTATTTAGTGTCTGTTGAGGTACTAAGTAGGTGTACTAAAAGAAAGTCTGATTCACACTTCACAGTCTGGTGAGGTACTAAGTAGGGGTACTTAAGTTAGTCTTAGCCAAGTGTTCACTCAAAATAGTATAAGGATGATATTAGAAATTGAGTCTTGTTATATTAGTTTAGAGATAAGAAGTAGAGAAGCTGGCTTGAGAAAGAACTGGAGTTTAAAATAATCTAAGATAGAGTGTCAGTTTCAAATGCTGACAGTGAATGGGGGAGGGATAACGTTTTTTCTGTGACCTTCTCTGGGTGCGGCAGTTACTCTGAGAAGGAGCATTCTCTCTCTCTCTCTCTCTTTCTCTCTCTCTCTCTCTCTCTCTCTCTCTCTCTCTCTCTCTCTCTCTCTCTCTCTGAGTGCTGGGAGGAGATGACATTTTTTTTCTCTCTCTCCTCACTGTCTGAGGTAGAAGGAAAGGAGGGAAAAACCTGAAGGAGCTAAGTGATTTTCCTTTTTCAACTTGGGAAACATTAGTGACCATATATTGCCTTTTTATAAATTGTTTTTATGTCTGAGAAGACCAAAGAAAGATCTGGTCTTTGGTTTGGACTCTGAGTCTGCTAAGGCTCAGAGTCCTAACTTGGTTCTTGCTGAGACTCAGCCAGATAGCCTTTTTAAATTTTTATTACTTGGAGACAAAGTTGAGAACTGCATACTTTGTATAAGGATAATAGTATTAGTTTTATTGTAGAATAGGGAAAATTTCAATTATTCAGATCAGGAAGGATCAGTGTAGCCTGTGGAAACAGGAGAATCAGTTCCTTGTGGAACCAGGGAATGTTATTTGGATGGAGTTAGAATCTCTTAAAGTTAGAAATCCTTTTTTTATCTTTAAATTCTCAATAAATAGTTTATTTTATATAGCAAGAGTCTCCTGAGTGTTCTTGTACCTGGCCCTGAAGAAAAGTTCACTTATGAGCTTCACTTCAATTCTATAAACTGAAGATACTTTATAAGCAAAACAAGCAGAGTATCAAATCAGTTTATAATCAATAATCAATTCATTTACCTATTATTTCTACAATAGACAAAGTGTTAACTCAAAATAGGCAAAGAGAATAAAGAATTCCCTTTCAAAATGATATAGGTTGGGGCAGCTGGGTAGCTCAGTGGATTGAGAGTCGGGCCTAGAGACGGGAGGTCCTAGGTTCAAATCCAGCCTCAGACACTTCCCAGCTGTGTGATCCTGGGCAAGTCACTTGACCCCCATTGCCTACCCTTACCACACTTCCACCTATAAGTCAATACACAGAAGTTAAGGGTTTAAAATAAAAAAAATGATATAGGTTGTACATATATTTTCATAAAATAGATATTTCCATGTTGATCATATTGTAAAGGATGTTGTTTCTTCTTAATAGAACTCATGGACTGAGCTGGCTAAATGTTTAAAAAATCAATCTATGATATATCCTACTTTAAGTTATTTATATAACTGTGAATCAGTTATTATAATGTTTTCACACCAAGTCAGGGGTAGGTACTGTTATCCCCAGTGTACAGTTGAGGAAACTGAGGGAAACAGATTAAAGAAAATAGCTTTCCCAGTGTTATATCACTAGTAAGTCATTTAAACTCAGATTTTAATGACTTCTGAATCAGCATACTGACTACTATTCCATCAAGCTCTTTATCTTCTGATTAGGTTCTTTCTCAGATTAGAATCCTGATTTTACACAAAATATTATAAATATCACTATTAGATTACAAATATCATAGCTTGAGCCATCCAGTAAGATATGTAGAGTGAATAATCTAGGCATCATGCATTAAAGGAGGTTCAGTATTAATTAGATAGAAATAAGGGGAGAAGAAACTGAAATAAATTTGTAATTGACAGAAGTACTATCAGCGTAATTTAGAAAGAGCATAATTATTAGGAAATATGGTCTAACTAGTTTACTGACTTTGTATCCCCCTTTCTTCATGTTAAAAATAATTATAATAATTCAGTTCAATAAATATTTATCAAGCATCAATAATATGAGAAATATGATAACAAAAACAGTTCCTACCCTACAAGAGATTATCTCAATCTCAATCAAAATTAGGGAAAAAACAATTAGGTTGCATCATATATAGTGTTGGACTGAGATTTTAGAAAATGCAAGCTCAAACTCAGGCTCTAATATTTACTAGAGCAAGTGAGTTAACATATTCAAAGTGCTTAGCACATCTTAAAGGGGTTTGCTAGGTGTCATTATTTTTACCTTTTCCATCCTCAAATTCCTCATAGGTAAAATAGTAATGACGGCTAGGTAGTGAAGTGGATAGAGTGCTAGGTCTGGAATCGGGAGGGCTCATTTTTAAAAATTCAAATATGGTCTCAAATAACTCCTAGGTGTGTGGCCCTGGATAAGTCACTTATCCTTCTGTGCCTCCGTTTTACCATCTGTAAAACAAGATGAAGAAGGAAATGAAAAACTACTCCAGTATCTTTGCCAAAGAAACCCTAAAAGGGATAATAAAGAGTTGGAAATAAGTGAAAATGACTAAACTACAATAAAAATAGTGAAAATAATAGTATATACCTCACACAGTTTATGTGAGAATCAAATGAGGTAACCCATATAGAGTGCTTGGAACATTTTCAAATGTTACATAAATGCAAGATATTCTTCAACTATTTAATTCTCTACTCTAAGGACCTTCCTGCTGCTTCTCAACTATGTCTAAGATGTTGAGGGCCATTTGAATAATTCACACAATTGAATTGCTAGATTCTATTTCCCCAGTGCTTGTCACAGTTTCCTGTATGTATTTTATGTTTTACAAGTACTTATTGTGAAATCATCTAAAAGGATTAGTAAATAGTCACTTAAATCTATTATTCACTGATCAGAGATGATAACTACCCATGTGAGTAAATGACTTTGGAGAAATATGAGAGTGTCCAGGGGGAAAAAATCAACAATATTATTCAATGTAGAAAAAGGGCATACTTTCACAATATGATGAACATGGGAATATATATCACATAATAACATATATATTATCTTTATCATATTACTTGCCAACTTGAGGAGAGGGTGGAATAGGAGGGAAGAAAGAGAACATGGATCACAAGATATCAGAAATCTATTTTTTAATATTATGTCAACATATAATCTGGAAAAGTATTAAAATAAAAGATAGATCATAGGTTAAGTGATATAGACTATTCAGATGACAAAATAGTAGAATTCCATTTAAATTTTTACTGTTTTAAAATGATGTAGAATTGTTTTAAACAAATATTTCTTAGATTAAACTTAATCTATTTTATTCAGTTCTTCCTAATCTCACCTCAGAATAATTTGTGTATATTTGTATGCACATATATCCATATATTTATATTATAACAAGGAACTTCTGAAAAAGATGGAGAACAGCTTGAGTGACAGGATCGTGGATTACAGAACTTGGAATTTACCTGGGTGTCATGAGCCAAGGGTAGAAGACAATTGGGACCACCTCCATAAAAGTCCATGGCCCTGGTGCTTACCAGCACATCTCGGTGATCACAGAGGCAGCATTATCTATAACTCAGCCTTAGATTCTTCTACCACCTGAGGATCTAGGACCAGCTTGTCAAGTCCAGCTTTTAGGCTTGACCCACAGAGTGTCTTTAACAATATGCATAAGACAATTTATGTCTAAATAGACCGAACAAGAAGAAATGTTAGAGTTTTCTCCTTTCTCTTTCATCTTCGTAATGGCATGTCTTACTAGTAAAATAAGTTCCTTAAGGATATTGACATTTTATTTTTAATATTATAATCCCCAGTGCCCAGCACATGTTAATTTATCATTTTATTGTGGAATTGAAACTCTTAACAAAACACGCTTGGTATAAAAAATTTACAGAAAGTAAAGATTATTAAACCCAGGAATATACTAGAAAGAGAAGTTTCCCCAGTACCCAGTGTCTGAAAATATTATGAGTAGCAAAGAAAATTGTTTGAGATGGTTCATACTTAGATATATCTCATGTAGAAAGTAAAACACTTTTTTTCATTTTTTCCCAATTTATGATTATTTAATGTTCTCAGTACCTCACCACATATATGGGAACTTTTTCATCTCTCTTATCCAATGTGAAGTCTAAAATGAGCCAGGGTCTTGAAAGAGTACATTGAAGAAGAAGCACATATATTTTTTTAAATTTTCTTGTAAAAATGAATACATTACTTAAAAAATCTCTTTTCTAAGGGTCAGCATAACTGTAGTCAGGATTTAAATGCTCTTTCTGAACTAGACCAGAAGTGAGCTTTGTGTCTTGTGTAAGATTGCTGGTTCAGTGAGCAAAACTTGCACTGTGTGTCACTTTGAAGCTAAAATAAGGTCTCCCAGGATGGATTGTCAAAAAGTCTGAAGCAATGTAATGTAGACGCTTTGACTGTTTCTTTAGTTGTGCTTTGACTTGAGAGTCCTTTGGGTTATTCTTTATTAATCTAAAGAAATCACAGCTTCTGGCTATTTTGCGCTGTTTGAATAGTTAAAGAAGTCTGACTGTCAGATTTCCAATACTAACAGCATCTACAGAGTTACAGAAAAGACCGCAGGCATTATTTTGTGTATCCATTGTAATATACCCAAGATTGAGAGTATACAGATTTTAGACAGTACTACTTAGGTTGTAGGTCTTTCTTTTATGGCTGACAGGCATAATTGAAATTCATTAAATTTTTCTCCCATTGCATGAGTAACTACTTTTGGAGTTATGAAATGAACATTACACATTCATTTGAATACAAATCTGTTTAATATGGAATAACTCCATAACAGTCAGGGTAAATTAATCAATCAATAACAGATGTACGATGGGTTAAAATGCATTCTACATTGTTTTCATTGTAAAACTGAAGCTCTCTAATGATGAAATTGCTATTACAATAAAAACCAAGTTTCATAAATGATTCAACTATATTTCAGGATGCATTTTCACTTAGAATCATTTTAATCATTTTATTCTCTCTCTCTCTCTCTCTCTCTCTCTCTCTCTCTCTCTCTCTCTCTCTCTCTCTCTCTCTCTGTGTGTGTGTGTGTGTGTGTGTGTGTGTGTGTGTTTATATAATGTGTATGAGAAGAATGTTTTCCTGGAATTCCAAGTCGGTATCATTTCTTTGATCACAGATTTAGAGCTTGAAGGAACCATAGATGCCATGAAGACTGAGCCCCTCATCTTAGAAATTAGAAACAGACATATAGAGAATTTGAGTTAATTTTTATATACAATTATTAAGTGTCTAAAGTATCCAAAGAAGGATTTGAATGCAAGTCTTCTTGAATCCACATGTTGGAGTACTTCTTTGCATATAGAAATTATGCTTCAGAAACAGTATGTCTTTAAAAAAATATTTTGTTGAACTGGGAACATTTTGGATCAAGCAGTGTTTGTATGCTTTTTTATTCTTGTTTCAAAATCACTTTGTGTATTCTTTAATTTTAAAGGAGACTGATTAACTTTGCAATAAGAATGATTTCCTTGAAGACAGCTATGATTTCTATCTTTCCTATCAGGCATGATTGCTGATGGAGATTATTGTGGGGGACGAGAGCTGTGTGACACAGTAGTTATTCATTAGTGATTCCTGCTTTAAAAGCTTGACATAAAATCATTCTAAGAATTGTTTTAGGTGTTAAGTTGACTTTAAGGAATACATTTAATGTTTCAAATAAATTTCTAGTTCCTCTGTAATATCTGCCAGGTTTAGAAGTTGAAGAGAGGCTGATAGAATCTGTTCTGCACAGAGTATTACTGACTGTCTTCTAAAAATAAGTTCATTCAAGAACAGCAAATAGTGGCATATTTTGAAATTCTTAACTGTAAGATGGAATCACTAAAACATTTTGTGGAGGGATACTTCAGTTTAATTTCTTTCATATGATTACTTCTTATATATTTTATGTCCTTTTATATCATACCAACAACTGATGTGAAAAAACTATTAATATTCTTATAAATTCTGACAAAGAAATATCATACTTTCAGATTTAGACATCTAGTAGTTTCCTGAATAAGATATTCTATCTGGTGATGTTCCTCACAAAATTACTATTCATTGAGAGGTTTTTGTCTAACTTAAGTGACCTATTATTATATATTTAGTAAACAACTTGAAGACATTAAAAATAGAATTACTATTATATAGGTTCATCATTTCACTTTAAGAAAATGCTAATAAGTCAACTAAAATTGTTGAGAGAAATAATGAAAAATAATTTAACATATAAATATACTTATTTATACATGTATAAATATATAGATAAATTAGTAGATAGTGGAACTGTATTTTTTACTTAGAAATGCTCTTGGTTTTATTCCTAAAGATTTAGTCTCTCCAAATGCCTCATCATCTTCTACTCATTAGAATTTCAATTTAATTCTTTCTTGGAACTTTAAGAATATTTCTCTAAATATAATTTTCCTATCTTTGTATGTTGTATTACATTACCCATTAGTGGGATACAATAAATCAATTTCTATCAATCTATAAGAATCACTGTTTCTGAAAAATTTCACATTATTGTTTATATTTTTTAGTTATTTATTTTCCTTTAGCATCATTTTTTGCATTTGACTTTTCTGGCATCTCTTATGATATGGTATTAAAGTATAAGAGATAGTAAGGCAGAAAACTTGGCTTGAGTTCCATCTCTACTGCTTGTATGCACTTATGCCCTCTGAGACTCAAGTTTCATGAATCAACTAATAGGTATGTGAATACTCCTACCTACTTGATAGATTTATTCTGATTATTAAATGGGAAATTATGAAAAGCCCTACAGATTTGTCATTGTTACTCAAAGTGTTTTTTTAATGCTCAATCATCATTATTATTTTTTAAGACCCTTACCTTCTCTCTTGGAGACAATACTGTGTATTAGCTCCATGCAGAAGAGTGGTAAGGGTAGGCAATGAGAGTCACGTGACTTGCCCAGGGTCACACAGCTGGGAAGTATCTGAGACCAGATTTGAACCCAGGACCTCCCATCTCTAGGCCTGGCTCTCAATCCACTGAGCTACCCAGCTGCCCCCTTAATACTCAATTATATTAAGCAAATATTCACAACCACAGAACTTTATGACAAAACCAGTATGAATCTCTCCTTATAGAGTTATAGTGTTGTTGAAAACACACTTAGTTGTGTTTTTCTTTATATCATTTATTTATTTATTTATTTTTATTTATTTTAAACCCTTAACTTCTGTGTATTGACTTATAGGTGGAAGAGTGGTAAGGGTGGGCAATGGGGGTCAAGTGACTTGCCCAGGGTCACACAGCTGGGAAGTGTCTGAGGCCAGATTTGAACCTAGGACCTCCTGTCTCTAGGCCTGGCTCTCAATCCACTGAGCTACCCAGCTGCCCCCTCTTTATATCATTTAGATAATGTATCTGCTAGGTTTCATGTGTTTTAGGTCTGACAGTATTGATTAATGTTTTGGAAATATGTTTCATCATAATAGTAAAAGATGTCTAGTTAAGCTCGACTGTATGACACCACTGAAAATTGTAGTAGTTACATTTTAGTGTCATCTGACAGCATGTTTTCAAATGGACTTTTGCACCACAGAGCACAATTTCATAAATTACCATCTAAGCATGATCTCCCAAAGTCACCTAAGCTGTTTGTATATGATTCCATTCATCTGTATATGAGTTTGCATTGCTGGCATTCCATGCATAGTAAACAGTTCATGAAAATTCAATGGTTTTCATTTGATCTTCCTATAAACATGGGCTTTGCTAGAAAGGATTTTTGTCCAGAAAAAAAAAAAAGCAAAAACAAAAAAAACCTAAATTTGCTTCATTTACTTTTCTCAGTGATAAATAAGTGACAGCTATCTTTCTATCTTTATTATCTATTCAATTAAATCAATCCCCCAAGTTACATTTAGACACACACACACACACAAACACTTCAACAATCTTACTAAATGAGTAAAGGATCTAAAAAAAAATTAAATCCTAAGAATTTATACTTCAACATGTAGTTTGTACAAGGAAACAATATGGTATTACTAGAGGGATGCTCCTGTATCTTTTCTGATTATATAAGTTTATGACATTGAATATTGTAAGATAACTTTATTTTAACCGTTCATTGCAGTGCTTGGTACTTTAAAACATTGAAGCTACAAGAAGAAAGATTTAAGGCGCATGTCATTCTATAAGTGCTTTGGGTTATCTGAGATCTGTGCTGCATGAACTAATTCCCATTTCTTAGAGAAAGTCAATCTTTCAAACTGACGTGCTTTTAAAAGTTGGAAGCTCTCCAGAAATTATGATCATTCTGTACGTTTTTTGCAATAACACAATGTGATTTGATGTTTTAATCATTTTAATTAAAAATGTTATTTCCAATCAGTCTTAAGCATTTGAAATGTTAACATGATTCTTCTCTATTTTAGTTATTATATTGAGGATTACCTGTTTCTTAACTACTTATACCAACCATTAATAAGAACAAATCAAAATATTTAGTATCTCTTCATCCATCTGCTTTATTATGTTTATTGAAATAATTCCTTCTCTTCTGATAAAGGACAAACTTAAATGATTTATGGTACAACAATCCTTGTTGTACTGGGTGCTGGGAAGAGGAGAAACAGAGCAGCTCCCTTAATGCTGGCCTAGAATGTGTGCCAATACTTTGCCGACACCATCCTAGATTATTTTCAGTATTTACCTAATAAATAATTTTCAGTACTTAACTAATAAAAAGAGTATATTTTTCTGAAGTAAAATTAGTGAATTGCTTGGAAAAATTCCATAGCATTAAATAATCAAACATCACATTCTGTTTATCTAGTAGACTCACATAATTTATCCAAAAAAAAAGACTTAAAGCTTCCCCTTTGTTTTCCCCCCAAAGCTTTTTCTTCATACAGAAATATTATAGTTCCATAACTCTGTTGTACAGATCAAAGTATTTAGAATTCAGTGAAATGTCGAAAGACAGATATCACATATGAATGCATAATGGTAATAGAACTAAAACTATAAGCTATATCTTTGAACCATGCTGGAAATTAATCCAAATGTCAACTCATTTATAGCAATACATCATTTACCTGTTTAAGTCTTCATTGCTCAAAATTCAAAAGCATTTATATGCCAACTATTTTTGTTCTTTTTTTTGACTTTAAAAATGAAATAGTGTGAACTGAACTGAACTGAATTTAGAGATTATCTTTGCACATATAAAACAAATAAATTTAAATGTTAGTTGTCTATTAATCTCTGGATATTTCTGCTCTATGGGCAAATATGGACATTATAGTCTTTGGGCATCTTCTATGATTGCAAGAGATCTGAAATGAAAGACAACTTCCTAAGGAACAGGAATGGAGATAATACAAATCTGCGTTTGTTGTCATGTGTCAAGGAATGGACAATAGTGAGGAGGGATCATTAGGTTATAGAACATTTACTGTGTTCTCCATGATACTTTGTCTTGCATGGGAAACCGGACTTTGCATTCACAACACCAAAATTTAGAAGATTCTGACAGCATCTCTTATTCTTCAGCAATATGAAAACAATTAAAAAGGAAGCTCAAAGGATTTGTTCCCTGGTGGTTACACTTCAGGAGAACTTTTCCTCATCTCAGCCCTGCATCCTCCTTAGCGTTTCATGATTTTCTGTAGTCTACTCTGCATCTTGACTTTTATATTACTCATCTTGCATGCAAAAATTGTTAGTTTTGGTTCTGACTGCCCTAAACTTCTTTATTCTAAAATAAAGAATTATAATAAAGAAAATTAAATTTTCTGAACAGTTTAGGAATCCATTTAATTTGCACTGAGTATACCTCTTTCTGACATTGCTCTTTTCACTTCCAAGCAATATTATTGCTCCCTTTGGCCTGGGCATCTAATCCTCCTCCTCTTCCTCTACCTAATAGCTAGCATTTATGAAATACACACTGTGGATCAAGCAATGTGCTAAGTACTTTAGAAGTATTATCTAATTTTATTCTCACAACAACCCTGGAAGATAGGTGCTAATTTCATCTCCACATTACTGTTGATGGGATCAAGGCTGATAAGGATCTAAGGCCAGATTTGAACTCAAATTTTTCTGACTCCAGTCTTGGCATTGTATCCAATGTATCACTTATCTGCCTTTATATACTGCCTTAATCCAATCTTTGATACTTTCCAGTTATTTCTGAATTTAAAAACAAAAATGCAACTCCAGTCAAATGATGTAATTACACTAGTTTAACCTAGTAACTAGGTATGGGTTGGAATCTCAACAGATGTATAAAAAAGGATATATTTAGAAATATGTAAGCGTGTGTATATACATATATATGTGATATTGACATAGATATAGAGCTAAACGTGAGATTTGTTTGGAAATTAACTCTCAAATTCTTTAGCCTTTTTACCAAATATGCTGGCATATCTGGAGGTATCACTTTAATTATTATCAGGAACCTAGACAAATACATCATACAATGACTCAGAGGCAATCACTGTTGGAAGAACAACAACCAAAATGGTATAGAAAATTCAAGTATCTCATATTTTTATGTTTAAAATTTAAAGCTACATGGAAGAAATGAATGAGAAATGATGGAGAAAATAATTTCATTTAAATACAAGATATTTCCTTCTTGAGCCAGTGAACTTAGAACTCCATGAATATTTGTCAAAGTTAATGTTGTGGAGCTGAGCTGCTACACTCTCCTGTTGAATTAAATTTGTTGTCTTCTCCATTTTGCACACATTTATAAAATAGAAAGGGCCCAGTGATTAATGGATAGATATTGTATGTTGTTAAGCTTTCAAATATTATAAAAAGTCTGTTTTGGCTTCAGATTAGGAACATTTTGCTGCCTGCAGGAGTGGAGGTGGGAAGTAATGAACTATGTAAATATAAAAATCAAAATCTACAAGTGATGAATATAGTACTTTTATAAAAAGTTGATTTCTTTTTGTAAGAAACTGGACAATAAAACTTGTATTATTCCTTCATCTAGATGTAAAGTGTGTGTGGGGGTGATTTTTAGATGTTTTCCTCTCAGTAAACAGTAGCATATCCCTTAGTTTTCAAGTCAAAATGAAGATATTTTACCTAAGTTATGGTATTGAACACTTTGGATTGTAAACAAACTAGGACAAAATTTATGTCAAAGTTATTATGATGGCTTATCAAAATTACCTTATCCCACTTTGTACTAATTACACACAGTGGTATCATATGAACTTTTCAAGATCATTCTTGTCTCCAGCATTTTTGATTTAGCCTGAAGATTTGTTTATAACAACAGAAACACCATATGAATTCCCCTTCTTGATAGTAACTATTTTAGACTAACATTTTCTTATGAGGCAAAAAATAGTAGCTTTTCAGAAAATAATATTGTCTATTCAGTATATTTCTTAATGTGCAAGAAGTTTTATTATATCTTTAATGAAATCATGCCTTTTCTTCCATTTTTGCTTAAATATTTTATAATATATTTTATTCTTCATTTTTATGGTAAAATAAAAATGGTAACAATTTAGGATAGTTTTAATCAAATTTCTTAAGGAGAGGTTCTCCTAAATATTATTTTAGGTATGATTTATTTTTCTTATAGCATTCTGCCCACTTCAATCTACTAATTAAATATTACATAAAACTCTTGAATAAATATAATTCATGATTTGTGGATTTAGGCTCTAGTCAAGACTTCTACTAAACTACTAATGGACAACCAGCAAGTTTGGATTCAGTTGCAGTTTTTGAATGAATTTTCCAAGGTGTCTTTGCAATAGTAAGATTCTGTGTTATTGATTAAAGAGGACTTCATTGTGCTTAGATAGCTGGCAAACAGATGCCAACATTTGTAATTTAGCTATGAGAGTTCCACAGTATGTCTTGTATTCTTTCCTAGAGGAGTCATACACTTGCATATTATTATGGGACACAGAGATATTTGAAGTTAGTTCTGGTTACATAGCTAAATGATGTAGTAATATCTTATAATGTGCTTGGCAGATTAGTACCACTAGTTGACTCAGTATATAAAGTACTGCTTATGGAATCAGGAAGATCTTGCTAGCTATGTGACCCTGGAGAAGTCATTTAACTTTTTTAATCCACTGGAGAATGAAATGGCAAGTCACTTTAATATTTTTTCTGTGAAAACTCAGAAGACAATATGGTCCATGAAGTCATGAAGAGTCAGCCATGACTGAACAATAAAACAAAAGCACCAATTCTAGAGCATATATATACTCCCCAAACAGGAAACATGGCATTTTCATTACACATAATAATTTCTTTCTGCAAGGAGACAAGAAGAAGTTTCATCACATGGAAGGATAGTTCTGAGGTACCCCCAAACCAGTACAGAACAAATGCAAGTATTATTTTAGTATTTGAGTTAAGGAAAATATATTTTTTTTCAGTTATCAGTGATGATTTGTACTATCACTATTCAATTCCAGAGCCATATTTTGGATAGCAGTGACACCAAATAATCAATCATTGTTGTCCTTGATAATAAACCATTACAGGGAGAAAAAATTACACTCTTCAATATTTTGGAAAATAAAAATTAAGTATTAAAATTTTAAAATTAATTCTTTCACTACCTTCTGCTGACTTCTACTTGAAGGACAAGCCTGATAACTTTGCCAAGATTTTTTTTCTTTTTCTTTTGTTTGTTGTCAAACTGAAATTTAGGAAAGCTGTTGACTTATACCAAAGGTATTAGCCAGTTACTATTGGTTTTGGCCATATGAAATTCACTAATAACTATTCAAAGGGGAAACATCCATCAAAAAATGTATGAATAGAGTGCTATCCATTACTTATTCCTTAGAAAGTTCTACCTATAATTAGAATGATTCTTTCTGTACTTAAAATTTTTAATCTCAATAATTGCATTGTTCCAATGATATATACATAAACAGATTTACATATATACATAGATTCTGGGGAAATTACTTAAGTAGGGGAAGGATCAATTTAACATAGTCTGGAATATCTAGATTATGGATGGCTAAAAGCAAAGAGGTATTATTCCGTAATCATTAACACTCTGGCTCTCAGGGACAGCACGGTCCAAGTAGACAGTAACCAATAGCTGATAAGTGTGAAGAAAAGAGAAGAAAAAGGGAGATAGAAAAGTTCTGGAAGTATTCTCAGATAGCAACTGAAAGGACTATGTATTTGTTATTGTCATCAGTAATAGCTCCTTGGGTACAAAATACCGAGGACACTACCTTAAAAAACACATGTACACACAATGAAGGAACTAGAGTAATCCTCTCCACTCTTCATCTCACTAAGGATAATGAACTGTTTTTAGTAGAAGTGTTTAAAAAATACAAATATTATAAAGCATCCAAAGAGTATTCCAAATTGAAAATCCAAAGCACAAACAGGAGGTTCAGTGTGGAAGAATATGACATGGAGAAAAAAGAAAAGAAGAAAAATGGATTATTATTAGATATTGCAACAAGTTTGAAACACTTTCCAAAGGGATGGTAACTGGGCCCTCTAATGAGGAAGCTTCTCAAAATTTCAAGAATAATGATGAGGATCCATAAGTGAACCAGGAAAGGGAAACTTGGTGTTGACCAAACAGAGTGTAGAGAATTCCTTATAGCTGATGACTTCCTTCTTAAGAAGCCATATGTTGACTGGACATGAACAATTAGGGCCTCTGCTAGATTCTGGAGTTTGTATCCAGGACATGACATCAAGTTTTCTAAGAGTTCTCAAACAAGATGACTATATTTCTGGTGATTCATGGGAGAACAGATTTTATCACTAAAATGGAATAGAGTATCTTTAGGAATCATAAAGACTGGGTAAGAAGTAGAAGAGCTCAGTGATGTTTTGATCACTACTGCTGAAAGGAGGTAAGAATTTCTGAACAGAAAATCATCTTTTAAAAGTAAATAACTGTTTAACAAAGTGTTAGGGAAAGAATTGAATAGGTTAGTGATGGGCGAACTTTTTAAAGAGGGGGCCAAAGGAAAGGAAATGCTCCTCTCTCAGTCTGTTTCTAAGGCAACTCTTTCGAAGTTTCATTGTATTGTATCCTACTCATTGTATTCATCAGAGTAGGAATAATGCCACAAGGCCAGATAGAACATATTAGGTGGCCACGTTTGGCCTGAGGTCTGTAGTTTGCCTATCACTGGAATAAATTATTCAGAACTCTATAGTCACATATGATAAGACATTAGCTCTGGATAAAATGCATCTAATGGTAACTAGAAAGAAAATATTTGCCTGGAAATCTGTAGACTAAGAAGATTTCAAACTAAAAATCAAGGGAAAACTTCTACTAATGTTTGCTCATAAAGATAACATGGACAACAAATAGATATGCCAGAGTAAGAATGTAACTGAAACTATAGATCACTTTACTACAGAGAGTATGCAATAACAAGATCAGTAATGATACTAATGATGTCAGATGTCCAGATAACAATGCATAGAGTATTAAAAATAAAAACCTTGATTCAATCTAGCAAGTAATACCAAGGGGGTTAAATTATTAGATATCCCATGGATAATTGTTTTTACCTAGAGCATCTAAAAAAGTATTAATTTGTCATGATGAGGTTTAAAAAATATAGATGAAATAATGAGAATCAATATTATTCTGGTTCAGTAATGAGAAACTAGGGCAGCTAGGTGATGCAGTGGATAGAACTCTGGACCTGGATTCAGGAAGAGTCATTTTCCTGTGTTCAAACCTAGCCCAACTGTGTGACTGAGCAAACCACATATCCTTGTTTACTTCATTTCTTTATTTGTAAAATGAACTGGAGAAGGAAATGTCCAGTTCCAAATAGAGTCATGAAGAGTCAGAGATGACTGAACAAAAACAACAAATGAGAAAGTAGAAAAGAAGTAGAAATTATAGGAATATTGGGAACATAATACCCTCTCATAATTGGTAACAGAGTTGAAATAGATAAGAAGCAGGAAGATGGGCATAGTAATATGGGCATGTTAGTGAGGATGTTTTATTTTTAAAAAACTTGTAATTAGGTCATTCATTGTACCTATAGTAACTTCAAGAGAATTGTTATTAGGTTTAAGTTAGATTATATATGTTTGGATTTTGCAAAGATCAAACACTATCTAAATGGCATTTAATATAATTAATATTTGTATTGACAGAGGATACCAAAATGAAATTCAGTAGAGATAAATGTAAAATTCTATTTTGGGGTTCAAAAAGTTAATTGCAATTGAAGATGGAGAAAGTGTCTATACAATAGTAGGTGTAAAAAAAAGACCTAAGTTTAAGTAAAGTGAAAGTTCAATGTGTTTCATAAATTTATAACTAAACAGAGGAAAAGTTAAATGTAATCTTTCATTGCATTAATAAGAACATAACACTCAGAACAATAATGATCAACAACATATGTATTGTGACTTTCTATTCAAATCAGTACAATTTAGGTAAAAGACACTGAGAAGTTGGGGGAAATCTTGTGCAAAATTCATAGAATGGACAACCATAAAACCTTGAGGTAACAACTAAATGAAAGACTAGAGATATTAACCTGGAAAAGAAAAAGCTTTGCAAATCTGGCCTGAGACACTTACTAGCTATGTGACTCTGGGCAAGTCATTTAACCATTATTGCCTAACATTTACCATTTTATTGCCTTAGAATAATAGTTCATATTGATTCTAAGAGAGTAAGGGTTTAAAAAAGAAGAGAGAGAATGTGTTGGTAGAGGTCGCACACAATAGCTCTCCCTAGGTTTTGGAATGGTTTTCATATATAAGAAGCATTAAACATGTTTACTTGACCTTAGAGGGAAGGATTAGGATCAGTGGAATGGAATGTATTGAGTACCAAATATAAATTCAAAATGAAGAAAACTCTCCTTACAATCACTTCTATTTAATGTATAGGATTCTTTCTCAGGAAATTGCAAGTTTCACATTTTTGGAGGTTTTTGCATTAAAGTCGATTGTCTATTTATTTTATGTATAATTTGCTATTCTAAATTCTTTCCTCCATCCCTAGAGTCCCCCAATTTCTGCCACTTTTTGCTAGTGCCCTCCTGTAGAAATTATTCTGTTCTAGTTGTTCATTAATTTCAGTCACATCTGACTTTTCACAAGCACATTTAGGATTTTCGTGTCAAAGAAATTGTAATGGTTTGTCATTTCCTTCTCTATTTCATTTTTAAATTGACAAAACTCAGGCAAACTGTGTTAAGTGACTTGCCTAGGGTCAAATAGTTAGTAGGTGTTTGGGGCCAGATTTGAACTCACAGAGATTAATTTTCCTGACTTCAGGCCCAGTATATACACACTCTCTCTCTCTCTCTCTCTCTCTCTCTCTCTCTCTCTCTCTCTCTCGATATATATCGAGAGAGAGAGAGAGATATAGATATAGATACAGATATAGATATATATCCCTAAATAGAACATGGAATCCTTGAAGGAAATAACTGTTCATTTTCACATTTGTATCCCCAATGTTTAGTACAGAGCCTGACATAGTAAGCTGACTAAAAAAACTAAATGAATGAATGGAGAACTTTGCTACATAAGTTTAGGTTGGTCTTCTAAAGTCTCTGAAAGTACATAATTTTAAGACCCTGTAGTCTAAATATTCAAAGTGAACCCCTCCCCATGAATGGACTCAAGGAATAACGTTTAGTGAGAGACTGATAATAAATGAATTTGACCAAGTATTTCTTTTTATTTTATCCAGTCAGCTATCTTTGCATGAATGATCCATAGGGAAACAATCTTCCCTATCCAGATTTCTTGAAATTAAGTATTGCGAGTCTTGATATTTGTCTCTTGCATTACATCAGTGAATGGAGAAGTGGAAATTGCAAGGTTCAGGAGATTTCAAAATAGGTGCCTGTTTAGTAAAAATAATAAGTATAAGAACCCATTTAAAGGTTTTAAAATTTAAAAAGTACCATTGTAGCCTGGTATATATAGGACTGGTATAGGATTCCATGAGACCTGAGCTTAGGCCTCACCTCTGACAAACACTGTCTATATAACTGCACAAGTTACTTAATTTCTTAATTCCTTTTGTCTTTCTTTTTTTTTTACCTTTGTGCATTTTTAAAATTTTTTAAAATTTTTTAAATAATTTTTTATTTTTAGAAAAATTTTCTGTGGTTACATAACTCATGTTTTGTCTTTCCCCTTCATCCCCTCAACCCCCCACCCCCTCCACTGTAGCTAATTCTCATTTCCACTGGTTTTATTATGTGTGGTCAGTTAAGACTTATTTACATATTATTGATAGTTACATGGGTGTGGTCTTTTTCAGGTCTTCATCCCCAATCATGTCCTCATTAACCCAAGTGTCCTAGCAGTTGTTTTTCTTTTGTGTTTCTACTCCTATAGTTCTTCCTCTGAATGTGGGTAGCATTCTTTACCATAAGTTCCTCAGAACTGTCTTGGATCATTGCATTGCTGCTGGTACAGAAGTCCATTACATTCGATTTTACCATAGTGTATCAGTCTCTGTGTACAACATATCCTGGTTCTGCTCCTTTCACTCTGCATCAATTCCTGGAGGTCTTTCCAGTTCACCTGGAACTCCTCCAGTTTGTTATTCCTTTGAGCACAATAGTATTCCATCACCAACATATACCACAATTTGTTCAGCCATTCCCCAGTTGAAGGACATACCCTCTCTTTCCAGTTTTTTGCCACCACAAAGAGTGCAGCTCTAAATATTTTCGTACAAGTCTGTTCATCTATGATCTCTTTGGGATACAATCCCAGCAATGGTATGGCAGGATCAAAGGGCAGGCATTATTTTATTGCTCTTTGGGCATAATTCCAAATTGCCATCCAGAATGGTTGGATCAGTTCACAACTCCACCAACAGTGCATTAATGTCCCAATTTTGCCACATCCCCTCAAAATCAGTATGTATATTTAGTTGGAATATAAATTTAGATTTTATATACTCTCCTTGTAAAGAAGCTGGTTCAAGACAGGAAGGACTAGGACTGGCACCTTTTTAGAAGAAAAGGATATTGTAATTCAGAATATAAGTCAGCATAGAGTGCCAGACCTGGAGTAAGACAACCTGAGTTCAAATATGACCTTAGATGCCTACTAGCTTTGTGACTCTTAGCAAGTCACTTAACTCTCTTTGCCTAGGTTTTTTCATCTATAAAATATGCTGGAGAAAGAAATGGCAAACAAGTCCTGCATCTTTGCCAAGAAAACACAAAATGGGGTCACAAAAATTGGATAAGATTGAACCAAGTCAAAAAAATCACAAATTCAGAATACAATAGACTCATCTTAGAAAAGTCCTTTAACCTCTATAAGCCTCAAATTCTTCATCTCTAAGATAAATGAACTAGACAAGATTACCTCTGAGTACTCTTTTGATTCTAGTTCTATGACCCTAAGTTTACTGCATGCAGCACAACCTTGTATCTCCCAATTACTTTCCAATGGAGTTATAAAAATGAAAGACTTGAAGTCATGAAAGTGGTCTTAGTCATTTTCTAAAAAGTAAAATAAAATAAAACCAAAAAGATGATAAAATCATACCAGGTATTCAGAAGAAAAATATTCACTTTTCTAACCTTTTACTTTTAAGAACACTGTTTAATTTGTTTGCTTTTTCAATCTCTGCTCTGTCAACAATATTAAGGTAGGTATTTGGAAAGGAGAACAGCATTTTACCTGTCCTCAAAGATCTTGCAGTCTTTTGGTGATTGGTTGATGAGTATACACAAATAAGCATCATGGAAAGTAAATTGTGATGAAGGAAAAATTACAATGTCTACCCCTCCAAATGTTCTTGGAGAAATGGCAAGAGGAAAAGGTCACTTTCAGTAGTGAATGTTGGTGAGGAAAATAGAAGGATTCATAGAGATAACATCTGATGTGAAACATAAAGAAAGAAAAGGATTCCAGAATCATAGCCAAAGATCTGGAAGGGGCTTCATTGGACATCTTTCCAATGTCCTCATTTTATATATGAAAAATGTGAGGTCCTGGAAAGTTGTGACTTACCTGATGTCAACAATTAGAAAGTGTCAGAAAAGGCAGGAAAAGGAAATATTATGAAAGAAAGCCAGAAAAATATAAAGGTTAGAGCATGTAGCATTTGAGCTTATATCAGAGGAAGGAATTTTCTAATTTTAAGTCACTAAAGTTTTTGAATGTTGCTATGCCACTCTCAGACTTTTGCATTCTCATAATTATTTTAGAAACTGTGTAAAATGTTCAAAGGGGAAAAATTGGAGTTAGGAAAATCATTTGAGGAGCTGCTAAAATAGTTCAGGTGAAAAGGAAGGGAAGATGGAAATGAGAGAGGAAGGAAAGGAAGAAGGGGTAAGAGATAGAGAAGAATTTATAAAGCAGCTACTATGTACCAGACACCATAATAATTGTTTTACAAATTTTATCTTCTTTGATCCCAACATCTACCGTAGGTGCTATGTGATTTCCCCCACTTTGAATTTACAGAAACTGATACAGAATTTAAGTGACTTGCCCAGAATTTCAAAGTTAGAAAGTGTCTAAAGCCGACTTTGAATTCACTTTTCCCTCTAGAGTGAAAATGGCATGAATAGAGAGAAGAACGCAAGTAACTAGGTCGAACAGAGGATGGAATCCTGAGCCTAGGATCAGGAAGACCTGAGTAGAGAATTAAGATTTAAATCTCTAGCTTCTTGACTCTATCTACTTTACCTTTATGCCCCATAGACTGTTTTGCATACAAGTTTTGCTGCAGGAGTCAGTTCTCAGGGAAGGTGATTAGGCAAAAGCATGAATGTCTAGTCATCTGGGCTAGACAAAACAAACCATATCACCATTATGGATTCAGTTACCCATATAACAGCCAAGGAAGGAAAGTTGCCTGGTCTGAATTTTACCCAGAGATTAGGACATACCATGGAGTTGAATGTAGCCTTATATGATTATCTCTGAGGATATCATGGCTCAATTTGGAGATCCAAGAGTATGATTGCCTAGCAGATCTTAACTGCTCTGTATTGTAGAAAGGTGATCTCGTTGGAGGAAACCAGGCAAAGCAGACAGCAAGCTTTCTAGATTTAACTCATCACTTTTAATTGCACTGAGAAGGAATGATGTAATCCTGATCCTACATTCTAGCAAACTTCTCAGATTACTTCATTGAGTTTTTCGTGTTTCTCCCAGCATGACCGATTTTCTTTTGCTAGCTTCTGTTTATCATTGTCTTCATATGACCTGAAGTTAAACCGAGCCATGTGGTAAAAATATTTAATTTTATATTCTGCCAAGCTACTGGGCTAATGTGACAGATATATCTTCATATTGTCCTGTCTGTTACTGTCACTTCTGTGGGATGCAAAATAAAAAGAAGAGAAAAATCAATGGAAAAGATTCTATCAGACAGTCAAATATTTATCTCCTGGAAAATAGTGTAAATTAAAAACTTAACAAATATTGTTAAGAAACTAAGTATATTACAAATTCCACATTCTTTGAAGAAATTTAAAAGAATAACTCTATTTGTATAAGCAGTCTTTCAAAATGTTTTACTAAATTAGAATATGCTGTTCTCCATACTGAAAGAAAAGGGAATAAACTAATATATTCATATTCCAAATCTACATTTTTCATATGCCCATGCAGGATTTCTAAATTAAATTCCTAGATGCTGCTAATGTCATAACAAACTAAAATCTTCAAAAAAATCATAGTTACTAATATTCCCTAAAACATTGTTGTTTGAAATAATAAATAAAAAATAGATAAGGCAGAGAAATATAGATGATAGAGGAAGGAAAATGAAACTTGAAAATATGTCCTGAAATTACTTTGGCAATAGTAAACTATCTTAAAAGCAATCTATTGAGGTGTATATATTTCTCTTAATAAATGAATATAACATAAAAAAGACTTTTTTTTCCTTTTTCCTTTTTCTTAGTAATTGTCAGAGCTTTAGAAATTTGCAAGTTTTAGATCAAAAAAATAAAATTCAACACTAGCCCTATATCTGACATAGGGTTCATTTTTAGTTCCAAATTTTAGCAATCAAAAATCAAATTGATGTTCAGGCCTATATAAGTGATACAAGGATCATACTTAGATTTGGTATACTGGTGGGATAAGGATCCTTTTTCAACTAACTTTGAGGGCTTTATTTTCTCTCTCTCCTTTTTTAAAAATTTATGTTTAAAGAGCAAATGTTCTAAATGACCAACTTTTGAAAGTTTTCAAAGTGGTTCATAAAGATTATTTGATGATGTTAAGGCACTATTTCATGTGCTTACATATGTTAAAGTTAGCTTTTAAGGATAATTTAATGAGGATAAATAGAACACTGGGATATAATCAAAATATGCAGGAAAGATTACAGGAACATGAAACATTACAGGGAAATTTTGTTTTCCTTCTACTTTGTAACTCCTGAGGACAGGAACTATGCCATAGTCTTTCTCATTCTATTTTTTTTATTCGCAACACTTTTCCTAATTTCTATATTATCACAAAAACAGTAGGGCTCTCAAAGTAACAGAGATGTTACTTGCTGCAGGAGATGCATTTGGGGAAAGAAGACAATAGACTTTCAGAAGGAGAGACAATAACTGATTTAGTACCTTATTACAATATACTCAAATTCCTAACCACATTTGCTGCCCCATACAGTTAGCCACATGCTTAGGATCAAGGTTAGTAGTTACTTTGACTTAAAGTAGGCTATCTTATCCCTAAAGAACAGCAGGAGAGCATATCAATGATGGCAGCAGCAGCTATAACCTAGCTGTCCCTGATAATGTTCCCCTGGAACATAGCCTCCCTAAATAAGAGTGTATCAGAAGTATTGTTGGCAACCTTTTATCCACAGAAAGCTGCTCCCCTGGTTTGGGAACTTCAAGCTGCTTAAGAAGTGAAAGCCACCAACAAATGTTCTGTATATCATTTTGAAATTGAAGAAAAATGGAAACTGTCCATACTCTTTATCCTAGAAATCTGACTACTGTTCATATAAACTAACAAGGTCAAAGACAGAAGTAAGTGCATAATACCTACCAGAATATAAAAATATTCATGGCTATGTTCTTCCTGGCAACAAAGAACTATGGGGAAAAAAGCAGTTCCTATCAGTTTGAGAATGGCAAAAGAAAGAGAGAGAAAAGTGAAATGAGCAGAAACAGAAGAATAAGATACAATAATGACTGCAACAATTACTAAATGGTTTTGAGACTGAATAATTGGGGGAGAGGAGGAGACAGTGAATTTCCTGGATAGCAGATAATGGAATTTACCACCTTCCTGAAGTCAGAGGAAAGGAAATCAGAATATTAGGGAAGATTTCTACGTAATATGTCTGTCATGGCTACAGAACAAATGTTTATTTTATTTATTTATTTTTGCTAAAGAACATTTCTTTGTTTTATGAAAGGGATTATTAAGGGAAGAAGAGTTCCAGAAATAACTGTGATAGAAAGACATAAAACAACATTTTCCCATAATTAGTTATATAAAGATATATGATTAAAATGTATATTATAGAGTTCAGTAATTCTATGTATCTGAAATAAGCCTATAAGTTCTGTAGGAACTCAATGTGTATTTACTCTGTCTTATAAGATCATTTTGGCTCATTTCTTTCTCTAGAATCTAGGTATCTTGGAAAGAGTCACCTTTCTAGGATACCACAAGATTCAAACTATTTTAATGATCATGTTTTAATTTCTAATTTGGCACAATATCAACTGATATGACCCGTAAAGACAAAAGTCCTCTAGAGAAGGGTCCACAATATGTTTTAAGCTTATAAGGTGGTCCTAATATTTAAAAAATGTGAGAACTGAGGCTCTAAAGTGTTTGTGTATGTCCATTTGTAAGAGAGAAAAAGAGAAAGAGAGAGGGACCAATTCACAGAAAAATAATAGAAAATGAAATAGAGACAGATACTATGATATATTGAAAATCGTGCATTACTTGGAGTTATAGGTCTTGATTTGAATCCTTGCATTATTATTGTGTTATTTTAAGCAAATCACTTAACCTCTCAGCCTCAGTTATTCATTGGTAAAAATTAGGGGGGAGGTGGATTAGATAGCCTTTTATATATCTAGCTCCCTCTGAGACACAGATTATTGAGATATGAAGGGAAGAATCACTTTTTGGTGGTAGTTTGTGGCTAGACAAAGACATTAATATGGTTACCCTTATCTCTTGAGGTCAAGGCCTATATTTCCCTATTGTTCTGATTCCTAAATATTTTCAAGACAATTTTGGTGGTTGATAAGTATTTCAATGGGTTTTAGGTATATATATTTTACTTTTTAAAGTGTTTTGTAGTTTAAATCATCAGAAGTTGGTATAAAATTCAATGCATGTGTCTACATATACATAAATGTATTTATATATTATGCACAAATATGAACATGCATATGATATATTTACACATATGTATATGTACACATATATTTCTAAATATATTTGTTAAAAGGTTGAATAAGGGGATGAGACTTATACTCTAACTTCACAAAATATTTTAATATTTAGGAAATGTCCTTTATTGTTTTCAATGCTAGGATCAGTGAATTGAAATTGAATGTCATCTAAATATTATCGATGCTTACTGCATTTTTCCTTTTATTTTTTTTTCAAAAAAGCATCTGTCACTTAGGTTCTTCAGGGATCCCTCAGGAGCCTCCACTAGCCTAATAAACAATGAATTACTTGTCCTCAGGCCCTTCAAAGTTTCTAATTATCAGCAAGTGTAATTATGTCTCACTCTTCATTTGTCTGTGCTTCCTTTGTTCCACCTTTCTAGAAATTTATAGTTCATTGTTTTTTAGCAGGCTTTATCTATCTCATCATTCAAAAACTAGACTGGGAGCTATTTCTAGGGTTGAGTGGAGATGTTATGAGTTCCATCTAAAAAGGAATGAAGAAAGGAAGCTAGATGACTCAGTAATAGAGTGACAGAACTAGAGACTGGAGGTTCTGTGTTCAAACCTGCTCTCAGAGACTTCCTAGCCCTGTGACCCTGGACAAGTCATGTAACTCTAATGACCTATCCCTTACTACTCTTCTTTCTTAGAAACTATAATCTGTATTTATTCCAAGACAGAAGGTAAGGATTTATTTTTTAAAGGAAGGAAACAAGGGAGGAAGAAAGGAAAGAGGGAAAAAAAAGGAGTAAAAAAGGAAGGAAAGAAAGGGGGGAAAGAATATTAAGTTCCTACTGTTCTAGACACTTTAAATACATTATCTCATTTGATCCTCACAACAACACTTTGAGGCAGGTAAAATTTTCATCTTCATTTTAAATTTGAAGAAACTGAGGCAGACAGAGTTTAAATGACTTTCTCAAAGTCACACAACTAGTAAATGGCTAGTTTGGATTTGAACTCAGTTCTTCCTGATTGTTGCTGTAGAAACCATACATTTTGCATTTGTTCCTGAGTATTTTCTGAAACTCTGGGTTTTTTAACTCTTCTTTCTTCTTACTGACAACTTTGCTGGCTTTATTTTTTCCTTAGATTTTCAAGTAATTCGTTTTCTCACTTCTTTCCCTTTGATGGTCCATTTATTCTTAGTTAGACCTTAAAGGTGTCTCATACTATTCTTGTTAGAAAATTTACTTTTTATCAGCTTTGGTCCCCTCCTCCTACAATTTCTAGGGGAACAGAAATGGATTCATCTAGAAATCAGTCTCCCTTCTTTGAGGCCATTGAAGCTCCTCATGATGGCCCACATTTCCCCAGGCCAGTTGCCTTAATTTTTAGTTCTCAGTCAGTTTTTGCCATCTTTTTGCAGGCTCTTAGAAGGGCAAAGTAGGGTGTTGGAAGTGTCTGCCATGTTGGAATTTCCTAAACTAGTGGCTGATTTAGAAGGAATATATTATCTCTTTTTTTCTATTTTCCCTTAACCCTTATGTGGCTGGGAAGAGTTGAGGTATTCTACTTATTGTATCCCCATGCTGGGGTAATTCTACTTATTTCATCCCCATGAAGGACTTCATGAATCATGAGAAACTATAGAAGGTAAATATCTTCATTATTCACAATCTCTTTTGAAAAAAGCTCTTTTCTTTGATATTCTTTAGTTTTAAAATTTCCCTCCCTTATTTACAGAATCATTAAAAAATATTCTTCATGGAAACAGAAATTGAAAAAAAACACCAGAATAATACTCATGAAACAGCTTCACTCAAATATCTTTATCTTGTGAATTTTCATTGCTTTGACAGCAATAAGTATAAAATCTTTAACTTCAATATTCAGCCTATATTGTATTTATATTCTAGTCTCAAAAGCGAATTAAAGCATGATGGCTGCCTGAACAGCCAGGAGGACATCATAAATTTAAAATAGATAACTTTTGACTACAACAAATTAAAAAGGTTTTGTGTAAACAAAACCAGTGCAAACAAGATTAGAAAAGGAAAAAAAAGGACTACCAGAAGATCATGACAAAAGTAAAATCCTGTACATCATTCTACAAGAAATTATCCAAGAAAACTGCTCCAATATTCTAGATCAAGAGGGAAAAGTGGAGATTGAAAGAATCCACAGATCACCTCCTGCATTTGATTCCTAGTTGACAACTCTCAGGAATGTTATAGCCAAATTCAAGAACTACCAGATTATGGTAAAAATATTACAAGTTGCTAAGAAGAAGTCATTCAGATATATCATGGAACCACAGTTAGGATAACACAAGACCTGGCTGCATCCACAGTGAAGGACCAGAAGGCATGGGATATGATGTTCCAGAAGCAAGGTGACAAGGTCTACAACCAAAAATCAACTACCCAAAAAAACTGACTATATTCTTACAAGGAAAAGTATGGTCATTTAATAAAATAGAATTGTATTCCTATAAGAAAAGATGATAGTGGTAACTCTTAAAAATTGTTATTATCATCAGGGTAGCTAGAAGAAGTATACTTAGAGGGAACAGTGATGAAATGTTATGATGAAATCTCTCTCTCTCTCTCTCTCTCTCTCTCTCTCTCTCTCTCTCTCTGTATATATATAAAACGGGATAAAAAAGAGGATAATGTTAAGAGAAATGAGAAAAGAAACAAAATGGAATAAATTTATATTTCATAAAGAAGCACATGGGAGGAAGGAAGAAGGAGACCAATACAATGGAAGGGTGAAATAGGTTGGAGACAGGTAATTCTTAATTCTTATGTGCACTGAAATTGACTCACAGAGGGAAGAACAATCAGATCCATTGGGGCAGAGAATTGATTCATGCCCTATAAAGAAGTAGAAGGGCAATAAATGGACTGGTGTTGAGGGAAGCAATACAAGGGAGGGAGAGGGTGTGGTGTAGTTTAAAAGGCACTATAGTAAGAGGGGAATCAATAAGAGGGGAGGTGCTAGGAATGGAAGTAACATTAGGGAAGGGAAATGGAGGAAGCTGACTAAAAGGGAACAGTTGGAGGGAAGGGTAAGAGGGATAAGAGAAAAGGCAGAACCTAAGGAGGGAGTCAAAATGGAGGAAAATACACAGAAAGTAATTATATCTGTGAATGTGAATATAATGAGCTCACCAATAAAAAGGAAATAGATAGCAGAATGGATTAAAAACCATAATCCTACTATATGTTGTCTATAAGAAACGCATTTGAGGCAGGTAGATATACACAGGATAAAAGTAAGAGGATGGTATGGAATTTACTGGGCTGCAACTGAGACAAAGAAGGCAGCAATTATGATCTCAGACAAAGCTAAAGCAAAAATAGATCTCATTAAAAAAATAAGGAAGTCAATTACATATTGATGAAAGACAGTATGAATAACAAAGAAATATCAATATTCAACATATATGCACCAAATAGTACATCAGTCAGATTTCTAAAGGAGAAATTAAAGGAGCTTAAGGAGGAAATAGATAATAAAAACATACTAGTGGGGAACCTTAACCTTCCTCTTTAATAACTAGATAAATCTAACCAAAAATAAATAAGAAAAAAGGGAAGTGAAAGAAATATTAGAAAAAAATAGAGCTAATAGATATTTGGAGAAAAATAAATAGGGATAAAAAGAAAATACTTTCTTTCTGGCAGCACATGGCATATATAAAAAGACTGACCATGTACTAGATCATAAAAAACATTCCAAGCAAATGTAGGAAAGCAGAAATAATAAATGCAATTTTTCAGACCATAATGCAATAAAAATCATAATCAAGAAGGGCTTGTGGAAAGATAGATTTAAAACTAATTAGAAACTAAATAAGCTAATTCTTCAAAACTGATTGGTCAAAAATTGTATCAAAGAAACAATTACTGATTTCATTGAAGAGAATGAAAATGAGGAAACGACTTATCAAAATCTATGTAATGCAGCCAAAGCAGCACACATGGGAAAATTACTATTGCTGAGTGTATATATCAACAAATTAAAGAAAGAAGAGGTCAATGAATTGGGCAAGGAACTTAAAAACTAGAAGGAGAACAAAGTAAAAATACCCAGATAAAAACTAAATTGGAATTCATAAAAAAACAAAGGAGAAATTAATAAAATTGAAAGCAAAAGAACTATTTAACTAACAAATAAGACTAGGAGTTGGTACTTTGACAAAACAAATAAGATAAAGTACTGCTTAATTTAAAAATGAAAAAGAAAGAATAAAACCAAATTAACACTATCAAAGATGAAAAGGGTGATCTCATCTCTAAGGAAGAGGAAAGTAAGGTAATTATTAAGAACTATTTTGCCCTATTTTGCCCCGTTACATGGCAATTATTATGACAATCTAGGTGAAATGAATGAATATTTACAAAAATATAAATTGCCTAAATTAACAGAAGAGGAAACAGAATACTTAAACAATCCCATCTCAGAAAAAGAAATCGAAAAAGCCATCAAGAAACACCCTAAGAAAAATTCCACACAGCCAGATGGATTCACAAGTGAATTCTATCAAACATTTAAAGAGCAACTAATCCCAATACTATACAAACTATTTGACAAAATAAGCAAAGAAGGAGATAATATAATAAAAATGACAATCCTACACAAATTAATTTACTTATTTAGTGCTATACACATCAAACTACCAAAAAGCTTTTTTTTTTAACTGAATTTGAAAAAGGTATAACAAAATTCATTTGGAAGAACAAAAAATCAAGAATATCGAGGGAACGAATGATAAAAAATGTGAAGAATGGAGGTCTTGCAGTACTGGATCTTAAACTGTACTATAAAGCTGTGGTCATCAAAACAATATGGTGCTGGCTAAGAAACAAAAGGGAGAAACAATGGAATAGAGTTGGGGTAAATGACCTCAGCAAGATAGTGTAAGATAAACCCAAAGATCCCAGCTTTTGGGACAAAAACCCACTTTTTGACAAAAACTGCTGGGAAAATTGGAAAACAGTATGGGAGAGATTAGATTTAGATCAACATCTTACACCCTAACCCAAGATAAATTTAAAATGGGTGAATGACAAATATAAAAGAAGGAAACTATAAGTAAATTAGGTGAACATAGAATCATATACCTGTCAGATCTATGAGAAAAGAAAGATTTTAAGACAAAGCAAGAGACAGATAATATTACAAAATATAAAATGAATGATTTTTATTACATTAAATTCAAAAGTTTTTGTACAAACAAAACCAATGCAGTGAAAATTAGAAGGAAAGCAAAAAATTGGGAAAAATTTTTATAACAAAAACCATTGACAAAGGTCTAATTGCTCAAATTCAAAAGGAGCTAAAACAATTGTACAAAAAAGAAAGCCATTCCCCAATTGATAAATGGGCAAGAGACATGAATAGGCAATTTTCAGATAAAGAGATCAAAACTGTCAATAAGCACATGAAAAAGTGTTCTAAATCTCTTATAATTAGAGAAATGCAAATCAAAACAACTCTGAGGTACTACCTCACACCTAGCAGATTGGCTAAAATGACAGCAAAAGAAAGTAATAAATGTTGGAGGTAATGTGGCAAAATTGGAATGCTGATGCATTGCTGGTAGAATTGTGAATTTATCTAACCATTCTGGATGTGTAACTTTGGAATGAAATTTACAAAGGGGAGCAAGCAATGGGAGTTGGAAGGCACCCAGAAACAGCCCAGCAGAATGTTGCCTGTTCAGAATTCTGTTTGGGAGAGGCCAGCAGCAAGAGGAGTTTGGAGGGGTCTTCTCAAATTCACTCCTGTCCAGTTTGGGACACTGGGGGATTGGTTCTTTGGTTGAGAGGTTTTGATTTTGGGTGGATCCTGAGTGAACTGAGTTCCTCTGTACTTTTATTAGTGATTATTGTGAGATCACAAGTACTAACATCAATTCCTACTGTTAAGGTTCAAATGGGTGGCCACCAGAGGAACACATGAGACAATGCAATCAAAGCAGGAGAAAGCTTTATTGCCAGTGCACTGGGGGGAGTTCTGTAAGAGAATTCCCCAAGTGCTGCATCTACAGAGGAGAATATATACGTTTCAAGGGCTGGGATATAGCTAGGGTCTGATAATAGCTAGACAATGGGAGTATAGAGGTTTCCAGGTGCCATAGGATGTAATTCTTAATGTTCAAGGCTACTCTGTCCAGGGAGGAGTGGTGTCCCCGGAACTATGAATTCCAGATAACCGCCCTGCTGAGCAGAGCATGACGCTATCAAAACCCCCCTGCTTAACAGGGTATGATGCTGTCAAGCTGTTAGTTATGAGTCTCAGCTTTTTGGCTACAACACTACCATCTTCATTTACCAACAAAGAAGACATTGAACAGCAATTCTCTAATTTGGCCTGAGAGCTTGAACTCCTGGAGGAGCGGGCTTGAATAGGGGGAGGGGGAGTCCCTTCCCTGATCCTGCTTGAATCCATATATCCTGTTACTTCCCTCTTATATTTAGTTTAGAAATATTTGATAGAAGATTGTAGGGGAAAGAGAGAGTGGGCTGCTGTGACCAAGCCTCAGAAGTCCAGAGCTGCTCTCTTGAGGAGAAGACATAGGTGATAGTGAAGTTCATGCTTTCCCTCTTTCCTTGATTCCCCTATACATTTCCCCCCTGTATCCTGAATTTACTTTATCCTTTCATAAACCCCTGGTAGTTTGATACTTAGAGTCTGGAGCAGTTACAGTAAGTAGGGGAGGTGACTGATTTTGGAGCTGAGAGGCAGACCATAGCCTGACTCCATTTTGATGGGCAAAAGCTAACTTGAACTCAGGAGTGGGGGTAGGCTTGTCTTAACAGGGATGGCTTTGAGGGTGGGATCCAACATATTGGGGTCACAATTGAACCCCAACACCTACCTTCAACATCCCCACTATAGCCTTGCCAGTTTGGGAACCTCTTTGAGTTTGTTCCATCATAGGTCTTCCCTGGGGAGGGGGTGAGTGATTAGCTTATCTGGCCCACTGAAAGCTGACAAAGGGGGAGTCTAGAGACACAACCCCCTACCATCAATATTCACCCTCATAGAGATGATAATTTGGAACTATGCCCAAAAGACTTTTAAAAACTGCCTTCCCTTTGATCCAACAATACCACTGCTGAGTTTGTATCCCAAAGTGATAATAAGGAAAAATATGTGTATAAAAATATTTATATCTGCACTCTTCGTGGGGCCAAAAAATTGGAAAAGGAGTGGATGCCCTTCGATTGGGGAAAGTTGTGATATATGTTGATGTTGGAATACTATTATGCTAAAAGAAATAATAAACTGAAGGAATTCCATGTGAACTGCAATGACCTCCAGGAATAATGCAGCATGAAAGGAGCAGAACCAGGAGAATGTTGTACACAGAGACTGATACACTGTGGAACAATTGACTGTAATGAAGTTTTCTACTAGCAACAATGTATTGATCCAGCACAATTCTGAGGGACTTAGGAAAAAGAACCCTATCCCTATCCAGAGAAAAAACTGTGCATAGGAACACAGAAGAGAAACAACTGCTTGATCACATGTTTTGATGGGGATATGGTTGAAGATGTAGACTATAAATGATCACTCTAATGCAAATATTAATAATATGGAAATAAGTCTTGATCAATGATACATGAAAAACTCAGTGGAATTGCTCATTTCCTATGGGAGGGGAGTGCAAAGAGGGAAGGGAAAGAACATGAACCATGTAGCCATGGGAAAATATACTAAAATAAATAAACAAATAAATGCACTTAAAATTTTGGTTGACATCTTCTTTGCACATATATATTTTTTTCTTCAGAAATATCCCTTTTTCTTGCATATTGAAATCACTTCCCTTACTATCTGTGGAATATTTATTGATGATTTCCCATCCTTTCTAATTCTTTTCCTGGTAGTATTTCAGTCCATGGCATCTTAATTATATTTGTTATTTATCCTTCAAAATCTATACATCAGATTATTCCTAGTTTTTCCACCTTTAGCACAGTGCTTAGCACATAATAGGTGCTTACTAAGTGCTTATTGACTTTGTTGGTGAGAATGAGCTTCAGAATAGAATTTCCCATAGCTGATCATTAACTTTTAAGAATATTTTCACCCAATTCACCAAAAGAATATTTTTACTTTGGGGACAAAAATCCACTGTTTGAAAAAAAACTGCTGGGAAAATTGGAAAATAGTATGGGAGAGATTAGGTTTAGATCAACATCTCACATTTTACACCAAGATAAACTCAGAATGGGTGAATGACTTGAATATAAAGAAGGAAACAGTAAGCAAATTAGGTGAACACAGAATAGTATATTTGTCAGATCTTTGGGAAAGGAAAGATTTTAAGACCAAGCAAGAGTTAGAAAAAATTACAAAACTGTACAGTAAATAATTTTGATTACATTAAATTAAAAAAGTTTTTGTAAAAACAAAACCAATGCAACCAAAATTAGAAGGGAAGCATCAAATTGGGGAAAAATTTTTATAATAAAAACCTCTGACAAAGGTCTAATTACTCAAATTTATAAGGAGCTAAATCAATTGTACAAAAAATCAAGCCATTCCCAATTGATAAATGGGCAAGGGACATGAATAGGGAATTTTCAGATAAAGAAATCAAAACTATCAATAAGCACATGAAAAAGTGCTCTAAATCTCTAATAATTAGAGAAATGCAAATCAAAACAACTCTGAGGTACCACCTCACACATAGCAGATTGGCTAAAATGACAGAAAAGGAAAGTAATACATGTTGGAGGGGATATGGCAAAATTGAGACATTAATGCATTGTTGGTGGAGTTGTGAATTGATCCAACCATTCTGGATGACAATTTGGAACTATGCCCAAAGAGCACTAAAAGATTGCCTGCCCTTTGATCTAGCCATAACATTGCTGGGTTTATACCCCAAAGAGATCATAAAGAAAAAGTCACAAAATATTCATAGTCATGCTCTTTGTGGTGGCAAAAAACTAGAAAATGAGGGTATGCCCTTCAATTGGGGAATGGCTGAAGAAATTGTGGTATGTGTTGGTGATGGAATACTATTGTGCTCAAAGGAATAATGAACTGGAGGAATTCCATGTGAACTGGGATGACCTCCAGGAATTGATGCAGAGTGAAAGGAGCAGAACCAGGAGAACATTATACACAGAGACTGATACACTGTGGTAAAATAGAATGTAAAACACTTCTCTACTAGCAACAATGCAACAACAACTATGAGGGATCTGAGAAAGAATGCTGTCCACATTCAGAGGAAGAACTATGTGAGTAGAAATAGAAAGGAAAGACAACTGCCTGATCACATGGGAGGGTGAGGATATAATTAGGGATATGGACACAAAAAGAACACCCTAGTGCAAATATCAATAATATGGAAATAGGTCTTGATCAATGACACATGTTAAACCCAATGGAATTTTGCATCAGCTATGGGAGGGGGTTGTGGGAGGAGGTTGTAGGAGGGGAGGGAAAGAACATGAATCCTAAAACCATGGGAAAATGTTCTTAATTAATTAATTTTAAAAAGGAATATTTTCATAAAGACAAATCAGGAAGTAATTAGCTATTCTACTTTTGGCAGACAGAGAGAAGCATACTCTCTTTCCTGAACCTATCAACTATTTCCTCTTTCTATCCAGTATTTTATATCTTTAGTCCTCTATTACTTCTGTCTTTCTCTGCTTTAATTTTCACATAATCCATCTCCACCAGACTTCTGTCCGATAGTTGTTTGACCTTATTAAGTCTGGAGGTAAGGTTTTTTTCCATTCCAATAGAAAATATATTTTCATATCTTCCATATTTCAGCAAGGACGCAAGGAAAATAATAATAACTTTATAGATTCAAAGAAACATAAATAGCCCACTTAAGATGGTTGATTATCAAGAATTCAAAGCTAGTTATTTTTTAAGCATTAACAAAATAATTATATTTGTATAATTTATATAACAAAATAACAATATAAATTATTGGTAGCAAATATTATTATTATTGTACATATTATAATAAGACAGTATTTTAATCTCAGTGAAATTTAAAAAATCCATTTGTCTCAAATGATTTATATAATATATGTTGGAATCTACACAATTTGTAGGGATATATTCCAAGATTATACAGTCAACAATGGTAGCTCAATAATAATCTAAATACACAATCTATAGTAAATTTTCAGTTTGAATTATGGGTGAAGTCAAGATGCTACTAATCTTTTTTGGGTCATCTTTTCTATGTTTATAAATGTGCATAATCATTCTTGGACCAATAAAGAAAAGTGTTGTAAAGGAAGTACTTTCTTCTTTTTCTCTCCTCCTTTTCTTCCTCCTCCTCCTCTTTCTTCTTCCACTATGAAATCTAATTTCAATAATAGCAACTGCAGTGGTAGTAGTAGTAGTAGCAGTAGTAGTGGTAGTATCAGTGTGCTAATGTGTTCTCTAATACTATAAGTTGGAGATCTTCATTCACAGATAACCTTTCTTTAATGAAAACTCCTATATAAATGAAATCACAGATCTAGACTGTTATCTCTTAACAAGACATATAGTTTAACTTTATCTAGAAATATTTCTCCTAAAATTCATGAGATAACTTTAACTGATATATTTAAAGTTGTAACTGCACAGAGATGAAAAAATGAATACTATGATTTTGATTCTGCAGTGAAAATAACTTCCTTTACTTATCATATCAGTTTACAGTTGTGTGTTAAATCAGAGAAGTCTCAAAATTGTTCAGACCCTATTGCCTCTCAACCCATTAACACTGAAAATGAAGACCTAAATTAGTAGGATGAAGTCACTAATACTTTAAGGTCATATCACAAGAAATAAGCTCTCAGTTGCTTCCTTGCATTATCTGTGACTGCTTAGATAGTAGAAACATTATTTCTTGCACTTTAATGAGACCATGTGCTTTTTGTTGAACATAAGAAATAAAAGTGGTAGTATTTCTTAAAAGAATGGCATTGAATTACTTTTTCTGATTTATTTTCTTTAGAAAAAGTAATTTGAAATATTTTAAAGTGCTAAGAAATGATTAATGCTTGTGGGCCCATATCTTTTTCCTAGATCTACTAGAAAACTTGAGCCCTTATATGACAACACAGGGTAATATGTGCAGATTTATTTCTCTCCATTGCGATCATTTTACAAAGGCATCAGAATTATCTCTAAAAGTTAACTTAGCATTACCTAATTTGTTGTCTCCCCCATTATTGCTATATGACATTAATAAAAAGTGTGGTTTCCTTCCTAGTCATGATTCCACAACCTAGGGTTTGCTAGGAACCAGAGAATTGGTCAATAAAAAAAGACTGAACAACCTTTGAGACCAGTAATTCTGGAGTACAGTGGAAGTAATGTTGAGCACAGGGTGAATAGTTTGTTCATTTTATTATTCTAATTTAATAAATATCAATTAAATGATCATTTCCAGTGTGTCATTTGAAATTGTTGTAAGCCCTGGGAGACTACAACTCCCAGGACTCTCTGCTACAATTTCCTCTGACAATTCCCACTTCCTTTGTGGGATGTGTCAGAGAAAGTATAAAAGAGAAAGTTTGGCACCTTTTCTCACTCTCTACCTTTGAGCTCACTCTACCCTGGAAGGTCTGTTCTTGAGTCCTGAGGCTCTCAGATCCTGAGCTCTCTCTCTTGGAGTCTTTTTCCCTTTCTATCTATCTCCTAGTTTTTCCTAGTCCTTCCTTTTTCTAATTAAAATAAAACCCAGCTATTCTAAACCCTAAAGTTGCTCTTTGATCTTTTATTTGAGCCCCTGAAGGGCTCTGATCAATTTCCCCTGCCTCCAGGGGCTGGGGACCTGCTACCTTCCTCTACCTTCCTCTCTCCTTTCTCCCATTCCTCCAACCCTCCTACCTTCATCCCTTCACACTCCTCACACTAGATAAATAACAGAATAGAAAATGACAGTTGTATAGAAAATTGCATATCTTGACTATGTATAGATTTTTTTGAGTATATCAATGCATTTTAAATATCTCAAAATCCTTTTGTTTTTCAGTTTTCATTTTCATCTTCTTCCTTTTGCACCCCAATAGAAAAAATTGAAAACTTTTTTTTTTAATCAGTATATGTAGTTTAAAAAAAGACAAATTTCCACATTGGTCATATGTAGAAGTCAATGCCTTATTCTCTGTCTGGGACCCTAGACTTACTCAATTTCATATATGTTTCACCTTGGGATTTGATTTCTATATTAACATATGAGAGTTCTGATTTAGCCTGAAAGCTATGGAGACTTTATATAAACTACCTCCCTAAGATTCCTCCTAGGAAGAGCTTGATTCTTTAGGATATTTCTAGATTCAAACTCCAAATCCTTATGTCGAGTTCCACAAATCTACTAGGAAGCAAAATGTATTGAATATCTAGTATTTGCAGAGCAAGTATAATAGTTTGTCCTCTATATTCTTAGGAACAAATGAATATGTAAAATCAAATGTATATGTATGGTTTTGATTTGATAGCCAATATGTATTTTATAATATATGCTTTAGTCTTCCTATTATATCTTCAAGATATAGTTTCCATTAAATAGTTTATTATTTATTATTATTCCTGTTGGACTCCTTAGGAGCATAGGACCGCAACCATCTCACGCCAACGGACTCTGTTCTGGGCAACTTCCCCCAGCTGGGCCCATGTCATTCCGACTGTTTTTGTTTCATTTTCGGCAGATCTTCACCAGGTCTGTTTTGGTCTTCCAACTTTCCTCCTCCCTGAAGGGTTCCAGCTCAATGCTTGTCTGGCTACGTTGTCTTCCGGTTTTCGTAGCGTATGTCCTATCCATCCCCACTTAGGTTTCTTTATGTCCTGACTAATGGGATACTGGATTGTTCTTTCCCAGAGACTAGCATTGGAGATCTTTTCAGGCCATCTGATGTTCAAGATGTGACGTAGACATCTATTAACAAAGACCTGGAGTTTGTTGATGTTGACTTTCGTCACTCTCCAGCTTTCTGATCCATATAGGAGGACGGCCTTTACGTTGGTATTAAAGATTCGGAGCTTAGTGACGAGGGACAGTGCTTTGGAGATCCAGACAGACCGCAGGGTGTTAAATGCCTGTCTGGCTTTGTTGATTCGGTTTCTGATGTCCTCGTCTGCTCCACTGTCCTTACTGACTCTGCTACCCAAATAGGTGAAGTGGTCCTTCTCCTTGATGTTTTCTCCCTGTAGTTGGATTGGCAGGTCCTGTCTGCTGTTGACTGTGATCACCTGGTCTTCTTCTTGTTGATCTTCAGACCAGTCTTCTCCGCTTCTTCAGAGAGTCGTGCAAGTTTGGCTTGTGCATCCTGCTGCTTGTGAGAAAGGAGATAGATGTCATCCGCGAAGTCAAGGTCCTCGAGCTGTTTGGTGTGAGTCCATTGAATGCCCGTATTGTTGTCCTTGGTAATTCTTGTCATGGTCCAATCTATGACCATCAAGAAGATAAGGGGCGAAAGCATGCAGCCTTGCTTCACTCTGGTCTTCACTGTGAAGGGAGCCGTTAGTTTCCCATTATGGAAGACCTGGCAGGTAAAGTCTTCGTATAGCTGCTGGATGATGTTGATGAGCTTCGGGGGAATCCCGTAATGCTGCATCAATCTCTAGATGATGCTCCTGTCCACGCTGTCAAATGCCTTCTCGAAATCCACGAAAGTCATGTAGAGGGGGGACTGCCACTCGATGGACTGTTCAATGATGATTCTTAGGGTGACGATATGGTCTGTGCTGACGAAACCCTGCTTGTTCTATTCTCAGCTTCTTGTCCAAGAACTCCTTCAGTCTTTCTAAGATGACTCTGGTCAGGATTTTTCTGGGAGCGGATAGAAGCATGATTCCTCGCCAGTTGCTGCATTGGGATAGGTCACCTTTCTTGGGTAGCTTCACCAGGTAGCCTGGTTTCCAGTCTGTCGGGACTTGTTCCTGTTCCCAGATCTTCTGTAGGAGGGGTCGTAGCATCTCCGCTGACATTTCTGGGTCTGCCTTGAGTGCCTCAGGGGGGATGCCGTCTGGACCTGCAGCCTTACCATTTTTCATGGTCTTGATGGCTTTGATGATCTCAACTTTGGTAGGTGGGCCCGTGTTCACCTGAAGCAGTTTGGTGGCTGGTGGTATGTCCGGAACAGTTGGTGGAGGCGGTCGGTTCAGGATTTCTTCGAAATGCTCTGCCCATCAGGCTCTCTGCCCTGCATTGCTTGTTATTGTCTTGCCAGTCTTGTCCTTCACTGGCTTGCTAGGGTTGTAGTTCTTTCCTGATAGAATTTTTGTTATTTCGTATAGCCTCTTCATGTTCCCCTGCCCAGCTGCTGTTTCTGCTTCTTCGGTCATATCGTGAATGAACCGTCTCTTGTCATATCTTGTGCTCTTCTTGACTTGACGGTTAATTTCCCAGTACTGTGTTCGAAGTTCTTTAAATAGTAGTCATTGAAAACTATCCATACTTGTTCATCTTCTGAACTTTTTGTCTTTATTCTTCCATGAGATCTCCTTAGTGTATGCACCTAACCAGTAATCTGAAGACTTACTCTCATGGGCATCCATCATTTTGTCATGGATACGAGGGTGGTAGCACATAGGTGCACCATTTATAATACCTTGCTTTTGCTATGTGTCCATTTGATCTACTTTATCCCACTTCTTATGTAGACAATTCTTCAGAAAATAATGTAGCCTATTTATGTTCACTTTTTTCTATTTTTCTTTTTTTAATTTGGTCTTATTTTAATTTTTTTGAAATTGTTGGTTTAATGATTCATAGCTTTATAGCATAACTGAGGAAAAAATTTACATTAAAGAGATGTTCCTTTTGTCTTAAGAAGGAGCCTGGGTTCCAAGAACGATGTGTTCTTTTTCCCAGGTCTAATCCTACCTTCTTTCTCTTGTTCAATTAAAGTCCCTGATGCTTTTTCATCTCTCTATGATCCAAGTTTATAAAAATAATTTAATAAAAACACATTATTTCTATAGTAGTTACTTGTATGAAGTTGACTATAATGATGATGACAGTTTAAAATTAGACTCTGATTTGCAATGCAGTTTTCCTGCATTTTCTCATTTAATCTTCATGACAACCCTGTGAAATGCCCTCATTAAAAAACAGAAAAACACACCTCAGAGCAGTTAAATGACTTTGCCCATGGTCATATTGTTAGTGAGTAGAAGACCAAAGATTTTAATCTAGGCATGATGATATAACACTAATTTTTTTTCCCGCTGCATCGCACTGCAAAAAGGGTTCCTGAGGCATCCCCAGTTCATGCTGAGGAAAGGACAGTAACCATTTGGTCCCTAAGGAATACCACAAACAGTATCTCAGCTGCTATTATGTTAGTCTTCTATAAAACTGTGTGTATTTTACCAACTTCTGCCTATAGTTCAGAGGTTTTTGACAATTTTTGTGTCATGGACCACTTTGGCATTTTTGTAAAGCCTATGGAAACCTTCTTAGTATAATAATTACACAAACACATTGAAATAAAGATAAAATTATTTTCCCCCCTCTAAGGCCATAGACCCTACAAAAGTTACTTAAAATGAAGGTCCATTGAGTCTGTGCCTATTGGAACTGTCTCCGTCTATGCTATCCTGTTTCCCCAGAAGGCTCACTCTGTACTATAATGACTTATTTTCCAACACCATCCTGCCTGCCACCCTGCTCTCATAGAGTATCATAATGGTCTAAACATCTCTGTAAAATAGCATTTTATGACTTCTGGAAATATATCAACAACTAACATCTTCCATCATGACAAACCTATATTGAGTTCTTATTTAATATTGTGCTAGGTGCTGATAGTACAAATAGAAGCTTGAAAAAGATAGATTACCCTGCCTTATGCACCTCACAAATTGAGAGATAAAATATACATCCATACAGCCATCTATCCATCCATGTGAATATATGGGTAATTAGAAATCTTGTACCTTTGAACTACATTACCCAAGAGCCCACTGACTTTCTGTCTTACATGCTGATGTAGACAAGAGATAAACTGGGGCAAGTTGGGGGTTTATCTCCTATCTGGGAATGCTGGCATGAGGCATTATTTGAGCAAATTCAAAATCAAACTAGATATTGAGAAGCATCAAACCTCAACAGATCATGTGATAAGCTCAAGTCACTCATAGCCATGGAGATGGCTCTAATATATTATCTAGGACACTTGATCTCACATTCATTCTTTTTTATTTTTTTGAAGTTACTAAGTAGGATTGTTAATTTTATTAAACTGGTCAAATACTATGAATTTTTTTCCTAGGAATTTTTAGAATTCTATTTTAAGCAGATCTTGAAGCTCCTAAGCAACATAACTTATTTCAAGCCCAGAGCAGCTCCAAGCAAGTGAAAGTTATAAATGCAATCAATTTTGCCAATCAACTCATATCTGTTAAGTGTATTCCATATATAGTGCCCAAAATAAATAATAGTAAATAAAACTAAATAATCAAGGTAATAAATAGTAAATAATCAAAGATTTGCAATATAAATAATCAAGACTTTGTGGTATACTGGACAATGTGATACACTTAGAGTTGTTATTTGTATTGTCAGAGACAAGTCACTTAAATAATATGAGCCCAGTGGCACCTAGATGGCACACTGGATAGAGCATATAGGCCTGGAATTAGGAGCACCTGGGTTCATATTTAGCCCCAGACACTTTCTAGTTGTGCCACTCTGAATAAATTGCTTACTCTCATATCCCTAGCCCTTATCTTTCAGCCTAAGAGTTGTTACTAAGACAGAAAATGATGATTTTAAAATAAAATAAAATAATATGGGTCTCACACTATTAAAATAAAAATAACATGGGCCTCAGTTTCTTCATTTATAAAATGATGGATTTAGACTCATCACATGTGAGATTCTTTTCAGCTTGATATCTATAATCCTATTTTTCCCTCATTGAAAATATCATGCCCTACTTCCTGACAGGCTACTCCCATATTCCCAAGCGCTCAGGCTTAAAATGAATAACATTTCCTCTCAGAATTCCTTTCTCCCCCTCAAGAAGTGCTATTCAATCAAGTTCAGGCCCCCTTAATTTTCCAATGAGAAATTTTACTAATGATTAATTCTTCAAATATATGAAAAAGGTTGTCTCTTAAAAACACACACTTGCACTCACTACCCAAGGAAAGATATCTTCTTGTTGACTCCAGACTATGAGCAGGGGTGCAATTTTAACTGTGGATAGAAGAGGAAGTGCTACTGTGGAAGACAAACTGTTTTTACACTATGCATAATCTATGCTTTTTTTTTTTTCAACTTGTAGTGCTTACACATGCTTTTCCATCCTCCTCACTTCCCACTTCTTGCTCTATGAAGGGTAATCAAATCCAATGTATCATTGTGTTTGTGTGCTGGAGATGTGCAGTTGGATAGTTTTGCAAAACACTGTATAAAGACTTGTGTATCTTCTTAACTGATTTATATGTGAGATAAGATTTGTTGGATGAATTTATGTTTAAAGAGATGCCAAGAGCCCAGTATTTATATAAGCACATGGCTGTACACTAATGCACACACATATACACACTCTTGGTCATGGTTTTAGAGTCTTATAGGTTGCCAAGGGACCAGGTACTGAGGAACAGGACAAAGAGGTTGGGGGGAGGCAGGGAGGATGATGGGAGGAGAATAGTTAATGATGTTCGCAACATCTATATGAGATAAATTATTGAAAGACAATTTATTGACACAACAGCTAGAAAAAAATTTTAATTAATAATCACCTGGATTCCACTAAAATTTTTTCCCATTAGGTCCAACACTCATAATATAACCTGAGAAAGAAGTTACTGAATACGTTTGATTCTTTTTATGTAGGTATGTATTTGTATTATATAATTACTTTAGTTCCTCGGCCCTTAATTGTCAGCAAACACTTGGACGAGAAGAAAAACACATCTGTTACTCTCTCCTTCCTTTCCACACTCCTGTTTGAGAAAGAAGATAGACCGTAAATTATGTGTATCTTCAAAATCTTTATAGCCCATTTACCACAAATTGTTAAAATTTTCCCCCAATTTGCAATAAGCTAAATGGTTACAGAATAATACAGTCTCCTTTGGGGTGAATGTGATAAACTTCACAATATTGTCATTACCACAGTTTATTTTTCCATACAATGAAGATATGTGTTTTTATGTATATGTACATATTTATGTTGTGGCTGAACTTTGACTAATATCTGCAACAGTGAAGACTATTTCTTCCAATTTTTTTAATTCAATTTTTTAATTTAGAATATTTTTCCCTGATTACATGATTCATGATCCCCCTCCTGTCTTTCCCCCTCCAAGAACTGACAAGCAATTCCACTGTATTATACATGTATCATTGTTCAAAACCTATTTCCATGTTATTCATATTTGCAGTAGAGTGATCTTTTCACATCAAAACCCTAATAATATCCTTATCGCACTACGTGATCAATCATATGTTTTTCTTCTGCATTTTTGTTCCCAAAGTTCTTTCTCTGACTGTGGATAGTGTTCTTTCCCATAAGTTCCAAAGAAGACTATTTAGCAAATTATTTGATCAGGATTATTTTATAAAATTCTACTGGGAAAGAAGATTATTAATTTTGAAGAATGCCTGTGTCTTGATTCCAAGAATCATGAAAATTCTGAGCTTGGGTTATTGCTATGAAAAGAAATATATTAAAATTCAATGCATATTCAGCTGCTTATTTGAACTGATGTACACAATGCACTTTGGAAGTCTGAAAAGACTACATACAAAACTACTTAAACCAATACCTAGAGCTAGAAAAATTAGTTTTGAACCTCAGCTCTGGTATATATAAATTGTGTAAAAATGAGCAAATCATTTAATCTCTTTGTTCCCCCTTTTATGAATGCCAAATGAAATATTTGCCATCCATTGTCTCAGGGTTGTTGTAAAGAAAGAACTTTTCACTTCTGAAATTTTAATATTTGATTATCATCATTATTATTACATTTTAGACAGTTTCTTCTAAAGGAACTATGAAAGACCTTTGAATTACAAATATCTTTGCTTCACTCTGACATTTGAAAATATGGAAGTTGATGGCATACTTTATATCTTACTATCTCATTAACTTTTTCCCTTTACCTACATATGCATTTTCATAATTCTCTGAATATGTTCTGTTTACCCAGGCATATTAACACATAATGGTTGATGTTACCACACTAGCTTTTTTTAAAATAGAAAATGAAAATTCCATGTCAGTGTAATTTTGGATGAAATACACTTTCTTCAATAGGTATTAAAGAAAATTCTTAAAAGTGTAGGAGAAAAGAAAAATTATTAAAGAAAAGTCGATCATTTTGAAATTCTTTAAATTGCCCTTGCTTCTTTCTGTTGCAAAAGAGAACACAGATATTAAGGGATTCTGGAAATGAATAGGAAGTACAATGAATTCTATAGGTATGCCTGTCTATTTTATTTGCTTCTCTTGGCATTTTAGAAAATATAATTAATATGTTTTAATGAAGGATATTTAAGTATGAATTTGAAGAATGCACAGATGTATGTTTACATTTTTCCTACCTTCTTTGGAAGAAGTAATTGATAAAAAAACAAAAAACAACTAATGTTAAGAAATTAAAGACTTATATGTATGGTCTTTTTTCCATTTTGAAATAGCTGCCTGGAATAAAAAAGAAGTGTACAACTAAGAAAGTTTATTCACTTTTTTTCTTTTAAAAACTTTCCTTTTTCAATTCTCTTCATTTAGTCATTAATTTTTTTAATCTAATTTTCTATTTGCTCAGTACTTATGTGCTTTTATTATGAGAAATTCTTAGTTGCATTATAAAATTGTGCATTCGTGTATATGTACTTATATGGAGATGTGTAGATATTTGTATATATTCATATGTATGTCTGAATGAATATATGTGTGTTTGCATTTTATAGGTATGCATGTGTATGTGCATAGGCATGTGTGTATATCTACAGTATTTCTATATGTCCAACTCCATTTATCTTCTCTATATATCTCAACACTTTTAGTAAATAATTTTCTTTTTTTTTACTTATTCCTGAATCTTGAATTACTCTTCTAGTATTTTTGCTTTCAAAAAATTATTTTGGTATCAGTCATTTGCATTGTTAATATACTTTGATCAGTCAATTCATTTCATCCTTTTAGGGAACTCCCAATATAGAAATTCCTATATCAGTATAATTCAATAAATCTTATGTTAGTTGACTAGTAGGTTATGTTTTGTCTGTGTATCTATAGCATTAGATAATTTCTTTGGTTTTCTATCACTTTAAAATTTTTTTTCACTGCCTGGATTCTCCATAGTTCCTTCTAATCTTTTTAAATAGTATATGCTAAAACCAGATATGATTTTTAATAAATGCTGACTTAACTACCAAGAGTCACATAAGAAATTCATCTTGGCTTCTTTAGTTCACAGACCTGTTAATGCATTTTAAAATAATGCTAGCAAGCATAGCTAACATAATATCGTAACCAAAGAAGGAACACCTACACAATTCCATTATTCAAATATATTGCAAAATAATAAAAACTGCTTCCTATGGGATATTATGTCTTCTGTCTCTTGAGATTGATATAATTTCCATGGAATATAGAAATGATAATTTTTAAAAATCAATTGTTAAGTCTAGGGCAACATTCCCAGAATATTGATAAAAATACATGGGATTCAGAATTAAAAATCTTATCCAAAGATTAGAAAGATTATAGTCGATCTTCATGTTATCAATAATTTTATAAGTTATAATATCAATAAATTGATCAGATAGCATTCTCCCTATAAGGGAAAAGAAGAGAATTGTCTGATGACAAATATTGACAAGTAGGAAAAAGATAAAATTAAAGACCTATTTAAGAAGAAAGTAACTCAATTAACCTGAGGGGTTTTTATAGTCAAACTTAAATAGCCAATTAACTTATTTTCGAAATTCAAATCGTGAACAAATTTTCTAATAAATGCAAAGTCCAACAATGTCTCTAATATATGAAAGAAAAGATATTGTAATATATAAAGTGAAGTAACTGGAGTCAAGAAAATCTGGTATCAAATTTTGTCATTAGCCAGATGTGTGATCATGGACAAATTGACTCTATTTCAAATGGTTCTCTAAGATGAATGAATGAATTTCTAACATTTATTACACATCTACTAAATAACAAATACTGTGTTAGCTCAATACAGAGAAAAATGCCAAGAAATTCCTTTTCTTTCAAAATTTTTTACTGTCTAATGGGTGAGATGATATATTTGAATGTTGATCAGAGAAAAATGTTAAGATATATGAAGTTGTATAAGATGGTGAATGTAATAATATAGCATTCTATTGGCATGTGCTTTCAAGAAGCAATGGCAGTATTGATTTCTTAATTTAAACTAAAATATTTTAAGTTCAAGGCATACTGCAAATAATTGAAGAAATGTTAATAAATAATTTCTAAAAAATAACAAATGTCTGCTAGCTTTAAATCATATCCAATTTAAATAGGATAGAAAAAATGAATTAAATAAATGGGAAAGAAGAATTAGAGTGAAATAGGTATTGGAGAAAATATTTTTCCTAAAAAAAAAAGGGAGAGAGAGAGAGAACCAGAAAGACCTTCTTTTCTGCCTACTCAATACATGTTCTTCACTATAATTCAGGATTTTCCTCCTAGGCATCATCTTTGATACTGTAGATATTGACCTCTCAAATTGACTTCTATTTCTGTACTAAGATATAAACTCCTCTTCTTCATCCAAAAGGTTTTTTTCTTTAATGGAAGAAGGAATAGGTAGAAAATGAAAGATAAGAGGAAGAGAGGTAAAGTGAAAAGAGTATTCCAAATTGTTTCATTTGCATTTTGGCCATCAATATCATCATCTTCTTCCTCAGCTTCATCGTCCCCTTCCCATAAGATTCTTTGACCCTGACTTCTGATAGTGAACTTTTAGTTCCTAATTCATAGAACTAAACTTCTTAAAATATGACTCACTTATTTCTCTTACCTTTAACCCCTTCCCCATCACCACATGGTTGTTCTTTATATTTTATTTTTCTCATTAAAATGAAAGTTTCTTGAAGTCTGCAATTGTCCTGCTTACTTATTTCATGTACCCAGCAGAAAGCACAGTACAAAGCACATATCAAGTGCTCAGTAAATGTTTGTCATTCATTAATTCTTTTGGAACTGGAATAATCTGATGCCACCTCTAGCTATGTCCATGGTTAAGTCATGCAATGTATCAGAGCTTCCATTTCCTTATTGATATAATGAAGTACTTACACTGAAGTAGTGAACTGGGAGCTCAAATGCATCTTTTAAGGTTTACTGGTGTGAATGGGCAAGCCACTTGACTTCTTAAAAACCCAGACAACTATCTAGTACTATCCATTGCAGAATAATTTCTAATCTATACCAATGTAATCATAAATATGGTCCCCAAAACATTTATCTTATTGAAGTATTAATGAGGCTCAACCTTAAAAATATATAGACAGATGGACACAAGATAGGCAGTAAATCTTAAAGAACTATGTATAATTCAGTTATTAACTCAATCCCACCTACCATTTCTTATTACAACCTGCAGCCCTAAAGTGATACCCATTCTTCGATTGCCCAAATCTCCTGACATGCATATGACTCCTCCTCAGTAAGTATCCCCACTAGTTTTGCCAGCATTCTAAGCTGTCCTAACTCCAGCTAGTCTTCCTATATTCCTCTCTGCCTTCACAAAATTTTAGGTAATGCTTCTAGGCAATTGCTTTAAAACCTGCTCCTCACCTTGAAATACTATTTTAGTGAACTAATTCACATACCACTAAAGGTCCTCATTTTACCTACTTGAATTTTTTACAACAATGCTTTCAGGAAGTTGAGTCAGTCATTGAAGGATGCTGACTTTTAGAAAATTTCCCATGTCAGATGAAATAACCTGAGGGTTGTATCTACCTTTAAGTTTAGAGGCTCCACATTCCCTAATAATAACAATGTTTAGACTGTATATGTGTTCAGTACTTTACAATTTATAAAGTACCCTCACATACATTTTCTCATTTGATCTGTTCAGCAGCATGATGAGCTACTGCTACCTGATATACTGTGCCCTTCTAGATATTACAGATGCCAGAATATTTCCATGAATCAAAGTTACGGCGACAGGTCTATTATTATCAGGGTCATCTTTTTTCCTTTAATAGAAAAAAATATCTAAGTTGGCTGTTCTATTTGCCCTTTTCTTGTACTTTGGGTCTATTCTGCCCTATTAAGAATAATCAAGAAAAGCTTAATCAATGAAGATGCAGAAAAGTCAATCATAAACTAAAAATATCTTTTAGAAATGTATGTGCTAAAATGTATGACATCTCTTTTTGCATGTCTCTTCCTTGTCACAGCAAAGTTCTCACCTTAACAGAGAACTACTGAAGTATTAGACAAAAAAAGTCAAGGTTACAGTGTATGTCAGAGTCAAGAAGATGTTTTAGGGACTGGTAATTTAATTGAAATAGGAATTTTTTCTAAGTAAGAAAAGCTAAAAGAGTCACAGTTGTGTTGATTTCATTTTTTTAACATAAGCTTTAAGAAATTATCTCATTGTGATTTGGAATGATTCTATATTATGCAAAACTTTACTTTATAGTTAGAGCTTTTCACATTTTTCAGAGAAAGAAGACACAACCTACTTAGCAAAAATACTTTAATAGGGAAATGAAAAATTGTAATAAAAATGAAATGTAAATATTTGGATATATACTTTTGTTGTTGTGCAGTTGTTTCAATTGTGGCCAACCCTTCATTACTCTATCCAGTGTTTTCTTGGCAAAGAGGCTTAGTGGTTTGCTATTTCCTTCTCTAGCTCATTTTACAGATTATGAAACTGAGGCAAATAGGGTTGCAATTTTTCCCAAGATCTCAGTACTGCTAGAAAATGTCTAAGGCCAGATATGAAATCATAGGCCTGGCATTCTATCCACTCTGCTACCTAATTGACTCCACTTGTACACATAGGAACAGTTAGAGGGTGTTCCAAAAGTCTTAGTGCAATGCCAAACTACTAAAGCTTAAAGTTGCACTAAGATATTTTTAAACATTGCATAATCAACACTTTCAAGGTCTAAATTACTTATTATTTGTTATTTATTTTTAATATTACTTAGCTACTACCACCACCAAAAACCACTTAACTAAAAAATGAATAAAAATTATGTGAAAAATCACAAAGTCCTCATTGTTACGATTTGTTCTTTGGGTTTATCGAAGACTGTCTTGCTGAGGTTGCTTACCCCTAGTCTATATTAATGATCCTCCGTTCTGTCTCTTAGCCAGTACCATATTGTTTTGATGACTACTGCTTTATAATACAGTTTAAGATCGTGTACTGCTAGGCTACCTTCCTTCATATTTTTTTTCATTATTTCCCTTCATAGTCTTGATCTTTTGTTCTCCCAAATGAACTTTATTATAGTTTTTTTCTAATTCCATAAAAAGGTTTTTTAGTTTTTTGATAGTTTGACAGGTATAGCACTAAATAGGTAGATTAATTTGGGTAGGATGGTCATTTTTATTATGTTATATTGTCCTACCCATAAGCACTCAATGTTTTTCCATTTGTTTAGATCTAGTTTTAATTGTTTTGAAAGGGCTTCATAGTTGTTCGTATAATTCCTATATTTGTCTTGGCAGTTGGATTCCTAAGTATTTTATATTGTCTAGAGTGATTTTAAATGGACTTTCTCTTTCTAACTCTTCCTGCTGCGATGTGTTGGAAGTATATAGAAATGCTCATGATTTATGTGGGATTATTTTATATCCTGCAACTTTGCTACAGTTGTTGATTATTTCCATTAACTTTTTAGTAGATTCTGTAGGATTTTTTAAGTAGAACATCATATCATCTGCAAAGAGTGATAGCTTGGTATCCTCATTGCCTATTTTAATACCTTCAATTTCTTTTTCTTCTCTAATTGCTACTGCTAGTGTTTCCAGTACAATGTTACATAATAGAGGTGACAATGGGCATACTTGTTTCACTCCTGTTCTTACTGAGAATGCTTCTAATTTATTCACATTGCAGATGATGTTTGTTGATGGTTTTAGATATATGTCATTCATTATTTTTAGGAAAGGCCCTTCTATTCCTAAACTTTCTAGTGTTTTCAGTAGGAATGGGTGTTGTATTTTGTTAAAGGCTTTTTCAGCATCTATTGAGATAATCATGTGTTTTTTTTTTGGTTTGCTTGTTGATATGGTCAATTATGTGAATGGCTTTCTTAATGTTGAACTATCCTTGCATTCTTGGTATAAATCCCACCTGATCATAATAAATAACCCTCGTGATCACTTGCTCTAATCTTTTTGCTAGTATTCTATTTAAGATTTTTGTATCTATGTTCATTAAGGAGATTGGTCTGTAGTTTTCTTTCTCTGTTTTTTATCTACCTGACTTTGGGATCAGTACCATATTTGTGTCATAAAAGGAGTTTGGTAGAACTCCTTCTTTGCTTATTATGTCAAATAGTTTATATCGTATTGGAATTAGTTGTTCTTTGAACATTTGATAGAATTCACTTGTGAATCCATCTGGTCCTGAGGATTATTTCTTAGGGAGTTCTTTGATGGCTTGTTCATTTTCTTTTTCTGATATTGGATTATTTAAGTATTCTCTTTCTTCTACTGTTAATCTAGGCAAGTTATATTTTTTTAAATATTCATCCATCTCACCTAGACTGCTATATTTATTGCCATATAAATGCGCAAAATAGTTTTTAATGATTGCCTTAATTTCCTCTTCATTAGAGGTGAGGTCTCCCTTTTCATCTTTGATACTGATGATTTGGTTTTCTTCTTTCTTTTTTTAAAATTAGATTTACCAGTACTTTGTCAATTTTGTTTGTTTTTTTTCAAAATACCAGCTTTTAGTCTTATTTATTATTTTAATGGTTCTTTTACTTTCAATTTTATTGATTTTATAATCTCTAATTTGGTCTTTAGCTGGAGATTTTTAATTTGTTCCCTTTCTAGTTTTTTGATTTGTATACCCAGTTCATTTATCTTTGCCCTCTCTAATTTATTAATATATACACTCAAGGATATAAATTTCCCCCTGAGTATTGCTCTAGCTGCATCTCACAGAATTTGGTAGGATGTCTCATCATTGTCATTCTCTTCAATGACATTGTTGATTGTTTATATGATTTGTTCTTTAACTAACTGATTTTGGAGAATCATGTTATTTAATTTCCAATTAGTTTTTATTTGCCTGTCCATGTGCCCTTACTGATTATTATTTTTATTGCATTGTGATCTGAAAAGGTTACATTTATTATTTCTGCTCTTTTGCATTTGTTTGCCATGTTCCTATGCCCTAGTACATGGTCAGTCTTTGTGAATGTACCATGTACAGCTGAAAAGAAAGTGTATTCCTTTTTGTCCCTATTTATTTTTCTCTACATATCTATTAAATCTAATTTTTCTAGGATTTCATTCACCTCTCTTCTCTCTTTCTTATTTATTTTTTGGTTTCATTTATCTAGATCTGAAAGAGGAATATTTAGATATCCCACTAGTATGGTTTTACTATCTATTTCCTCCTTGAGCTCTGCCAGTTTCTCCTTTAGAAATCTGGACGCTATACCATTTGGTGCATACATGTTCAGTACTGTTATTTCCTTATTGCCTATACTGCCTTTTATCAGGATGTTATTACCTTCCCTATCTCTTTTAATCAGATCTACTTTTACTTTGGCTTTGTCAGAAATAATGATTACCATTTTTGCCTTCTTTTTCTCAGTTGGTGCCCAAAAGATTTTGCTCCAGCCATTGACCTTAACTCTGGGTATGTCCATCTGCCTCATGTGTGTTTCTTGTAGACAACATATGGTAGGATTTTGTTTTCTAATCCACTCTGCTATTTGCTTCTGCTTTATGAGCAAATTCATCCCATTCACATTCAGAGTTATAATTATCAGTTGTGTATTCCCCAACATTTTGCTATCTTCTAGTTCTACCCCTTCTTCTTATGCTATTTCCTTTTAAACCAATGTTTTGTTTTAAATCAGCCCCCCTTGTCCCCTCCCCTGGTTTACTTCCCTTTCCACCCCTTCCCTTTTATTCCCCATTATTTTTTAAGGCCTAATGAATTCCCTCCCCCCTCTCTTCCTCTCCCTTTACGAACTCCCCACCCCACTACCCCCTTGGTTTATCCCTTCTGACTTTATCCATAGGATTAGATAGGATTTGATATCCCAATGGATCTAGCTACTCTTCCCTCTCAGGACTAATTCTGCTCAAAGTAAGGTTTAAGAATCTCCTATTTAATCTCTCTTCCTCTCTTTCTTAAAATAGTATTCATCCCCTTCCCTTCCAATGCCCTCTTTATGTGGTATAGATTATCCTATTTTTCTTTTTCCTTCAAGTTTCAGTGCCATCTTCTATTCCGACACCCCATTTACCCTACCTTATCATCTTAGACCATTTAGTACTCCAACATCTCCTTATGACTAATTCTTCTAATTACTATAATAGTACAATTTTTTAAAATTACATATAATATTTCTCCATATAGGAATACAAATAATTTGATCTTATTGAAGCCCTTGAAAAGCAAATTTAAAAATAAGAATTTTCTTTCTTTCCTCTCTATTTCTCATTTACCTTTTCATGATTCTCTTGGTTTTTGTGGTTGGATATCAAACTTTCCATTTAGTACTCATCTTTTCTGTGCAAATACTTGGAAATCTTCTATCTTGTTGAATGCCCATACTTTCCCCTGGAAGTATATAGTCAGTTTTGATGGGTAGGTGATCCGTGGTTGTAGACCCAATTCTCTTGCCTTTCTGAATATCATGTTCCAAGCCTTATGGTCTTGTAGTGTGGAGGCTGCCAGATCCTGTGTGATCCTGATTGGTCTTCCTTGATATCTGAATTGTCTCTTTCTGACTTCTTGCAATATTTTTTCTTTAACTTGGAAGCTCTTGAATTTGGCAATTATATTCCTGGGGGTTGTCTTTTCAGAGTTTAGTGTAGAGGGTGATCTATGGATCCTTTCAATGTCTATTTTGCCCTCTTACAAAGAATTTCAGGGTAATTTTGTTGGCTAATTTCTTGTAATATGGTGTCCAAATTTCTATTAGTTTCTGATTTTTCAGGAAGACCAATGATTCTCAAATTGTCTCTTCTATGCTTCTTTTCTTGATCTGCCATCCTCTCAATGAAATATTTCATTTTTCCTTCTATTTTGTCATTCTTTTGATTTTGCTTTATTAGTTCTTGCTCTCTTGTGATATCATTGGCTTGTACTTGCGAGTTCTGGTCTTTAGAGACTGGTTTTCTGCTATAACCTTTTGATTTTCCTTTTCAGTTTGGTCTATCATGTTTTCAAGCTATTTAATTTTGTTCTCCAATTTGCTTATCAATTCTTTTGATTTTGGGGCATCTTTCTCCAATTGGGAGTTTTTTTTTTAAATTTTTTTTATTATTATTTTAAACCTTTAACTTTTGTGTATTGTCTTATAGGTGGAAGAGTGGTAAGGGTAGGCAACGGGGGTCAAATGACTTGCCCAGGGTCACACAGCTGGGAAGTGTCTGAGGCCAGATTTGAACCTAGGACCTCCCATCTCTAGGCCTGGCTCTCAGTCCACTGAGCTACCCAGCTGCCCCCTCCAATTGGGAGTTTTTGTCTTTTAAACTGTTAATTTCTTTTTGAGCTATTTCCCCTTTTCTTGCCAAATCTCTTCATCTTTCTCATGATTTCAGATTTGAACTCTTCAAGAGCTTGTAACCAATTTTCATTTTGTGGGGGGGAGGTTTGGATGTGATTATTTGTTTGTTGTCCTCTGCTGTCTGCTCTGTTGTCTGGATTTTTTCTGTGTAAAAGTTGTCGAGTGTTAAAGAGTTCTTGATTTTTCTCTTAGGAGGTTCCTGGGTAAGGCTTACTATTATTATCCTTATGCTGTTTATCTTTCTCATTCAGAAGTCTGGGTGAGGCAGGCAGACTCTCTGTCTATGAGCTGTGGAGCAGTTTTTGCCTGAGTCACAGTGCAGTACTGCCCCTCTCAGCTTTATCCTCATGCCCACAGTCTGAGCTCTTTAGGCTCCTGGGGTCTCAAGTTTAGCTCTTCTCAGGGTCAAGCCTCCTGGTGGTCCCCTTGCTTGATCCTCTGCCCAAAGCTCCTTTAAGAGTCTCAGGGTGCTGCTTCCACAGTCAGGCACCCCTCTGCACTAGGTCCCCACCCTAGGTATACATCCAGGGTCTGTACTCAAGGTCTGAGTTCAAAGTCCATGTTCTTTAACCTCTTGGGTTCTTAAGTTTTGCTGCTCTCAGGAGAAGGCCCTGGTGATCCCAGTTTGCTGCCAAGAACTTAATGAATGCCCCAAGGTTGCTCTAACTCTTGTGTGCTGGCTTTGGCACTGTAGGTGGTATGTGTCTGTGGTTGATCAGCTCACATTTTAGCAAGAGCTATTTTACCCCCTTATAGCATGGAAATGCCCAAATCCTACATACCTTCAATGCTGCGCCCTATTGTGGGGTCTCTGCATTCATCTGGATTTGGTTTTTGTGTCCTTTTCAGGAGTCGTGTGTCGGTGGGTTATGAGAGATTAAGCATGCTGCTTCTACTCTGCATCCATCTTAACCCAGAAGCCTTTGGTGTACATTTAAATATATCACTCTGTGTCTTGTCTCTGTCTCTGTCTCTCTGTCTCTTTCCATATATACACACATATGTATGTATGTATGTATGTATGCATATACATATATGTGTATTTAAGCATGTATACATTCCTATCTGTAGATCAGTTATTCTTAGCTAGGGGTCTGTGACTCTTTCAAAAAATATATTTTTATAACCACTTTTCAATAAAATTGGTTTCATTTGTAATTTTATTTTATTTTTTGCATTTAAAATTATAACAATGACAAGAGATCCAGTGTCCCAAAGGAGATTAAGATACATAAAAATTTATGTCCCTCTGCCCTGTATGGTCAATTCACTTAATGTAATCTTTGAACTCCAAATTGAATTTCTAACACATTGAATTTCCATCACTTAGAGATGTCACCTGAATACCTAGCTAGCTCCAGGATGATGGGGAACTTGTCATATAGAAACTTTTTATTTCCTCCAGTAGAAGTTTTTTGCATACCATCAGCACTATATATTCCAGATTGAATTGAAAAGCTATATAGTAGCCCCCCCCCCTCAGTACAGTTTTGCTTTGCACAGTTTCACTTAATTGTGATCAAACTAGCAAGTCTGCCCCCAAAGCTCTATAGCAATGGTCTACCCTGGAGCAGTAGTCTCCCCTTCAACCTTCACTTTCTTTCCTTTTTGGGGGTGGGTCATTGGAGGGGGAGGCCTGGGAATGCCCAAGCTGAGGCACTGGAGTAGGGAGAGAGAGCACACACATACACACACACACACACACACACACACACACACACACACACACATATATGTAGGAGTAAACAACTGTTTGCTTATTTCTGTGGTTTCAGCTATCTGTGGTAGATTTTTGAGCACATTCTCCTATATGGAGGTCCTACAGTGAAGCAATTGAGAAAAAACAGTAAATATTACTTTAAAACATTTGTAGATTATAAGATTAGGAAATATATTCTATAACTAATGAAAAGGCATGGTAGGATATGGCTAGAGTGCAAATGAGAGGCAAGAAGAGAAGAAGCAAAAATTCTAATCCACTGTACTTTGTACAATGGGCTTTCTTTGTTAGTGGGCTAAAGTTTACAAAACAAATTGCTTAAATTTGAATTAATTTGACAGTCATTAGTATTCAGAATAATTCTCCAGTATAATTGTGGTGCTGACACTAGTCTATTTATTTTAAGTCTTATTTTTTTAAGAAAGATTTTTTTTCTTTCCTTTGGTTGCTTATTTTCTGAAACATATGTGAGATAAACTCAGGAAATATCTAATATCAATGAGACCAAGATATAAAGATTAGTTTGTTTTGATTCACTTAAAGATAATGTAACACATAAATGCACTGCCAACAAAAACCTTACCTCTTGTAAGGTATGATTTTCAAAATCTACCCAGCTCTTTTTCAGAAAGAAAAATTATTAGTTCAGAATACAATTGTTTCAATAGGTTGTTTTCTGATACACTGTTTGTGAACATGAATACTTCATTACCAGTTGAATTGGGATTTGAGATTACAACGCCAGCAGGCAATTTCTTGGACAAATCACTATTAGGGCTACTAATGTGGAAAAGGGAGGAATGTTTATTGCACTATTGAACTGGCTCATACTCGTATAGCCAGACATTGCACTGGAGGCCACTGTGCTGGGAAACATTCCAAGAGAAGCTATCTACCTTCTGTTTTGAGTGACTTCTCTGGTTACCATGAACATATGATAGTATAAAGGAAGAAAGAAGGGAATATTTTTTATTGTGGTAATGGGAAAATTGAGCTTTATGAACTGACATGTTTAATTTTCTAACAGTAAAAAAAAAGAGAGAAAAACAACAGGAAAAAGTAGGAGAGGAGAGTAATAGTGAAGAAAAGAGGAAGAGGAGAGAAGAAAAATCTGATGTATAGTAGCTTTTTCAAGAGACAGGATTTAAATAGTTCTATTTTAAATATAAACTTTTTTGGCATCTACACTTATATATACTTCTATACCCTTACTTTCCCCCCTGATATCTTGTTCTATTTTAGTTTGTTCTCCCTTAATATCTTCCCATAAGCAACTTTATTAACAAAACCAGACACTTTGGTCCTTTCATGAGTTGATAACTATATAGAGGAATGATGTGATGCATCAACTTCAACCCATCCTTTGAAATGCACTTTTGATTTCACAAAATAGGGACTTTATAAAAATGAATTTTAGAAGATAATTTTTTTAAACCAGAGAATGGTAAGAAAATGAAAAGTAGAGAGAAATTAGTGAGGGCAGGGTTACAGTTAAATTGAAGTAATTCTTTCAGCAATCTATTAAGTTGGGCTAATTTCTATAAGACACAACAATAAGATCTGATGATCTCTATCCTCGAGAAATTTATAGCATAAGGGAGAATGTACTGTACAGTACTGTGCATTAACCAAATGTTTATTAGATTATTACATTATGGTTCACCACACTTTAAAAAAGAATGTGAAGAAATAAAGGTCTTTAGAAGGGTAGTATTACCAAAGGACAGAAAAAAGAAGCTATGATCAAAGTTAATAGCAATTGGGGTTATTTGACTAATATAAGGGATGCTTACTTTCTTCAAATTATATTTTTCACTGCGTCAATGGATGAATGATTTCATTGGTGTGGGGTTTCCATCAATGGGCTTTGATTAGAATTCTACTTATATCGTGGAGGTTGTATGCATAATACAGAAGCTCTACTTCTCCCTCCACCTATGCTAGCCCCTTTATATGATTCTCTCCAAGAGCTTAGCTGGAACTGTTCTTTCTCCTAAGTTGCATATACATATACATATATATATATATATATGTATAAAACCCTCTTCTTCTACTAGTTTAACTCCTTGGATTAATTTATTCATTCAAAAGACATGCTCTCACCTAATAAAGGTATCAAGACTAGAATAATTTGTTAGTAATTTAAAGGGGAGGGAAGGAGTGAAGTGAGTGTTTGATTCAATAAACTCTCGCCTCCCCCAAACCTTACATTTATACATATTGTCTTCCTTGGTTAAATTAAAAGTTCTTCTGGGGCAGGGACTGTGTCATTTGAACTCTTTTTATTCACAGCACCTACCTTAAGACCTAGCACCCAAGAGTTTAATAAATGATTGCTGATTGATTTAGTTAGTTGATAATTTGTAGCGACATAGAATGTCTAGTTGACATGAAACTAATATGAACAATGTGACATATAAAACAAAAATTTCTTCTGTATCACTAATTCGTCTATTATAAAATAATAACAATTACAAGCAAGAGTGGTGATCTGGAGTGAGGAAGAAAATAAAATATGAGTCAGAGATTATTGATATTCCATCATGGGGCATAGTACTAGATATCTGTAATGGCCTAAAAGAGTGTTGGACCTAGAGAGAAGATTACTGAAGTTCCCATGCTGCCCCACATACTGACTTAGTAATCTTGTGCACATCATTTAACCTTTCTCACTATCAATTTAACTTCTTGTAAATAGTTATAATAATAGCAACAACTTAACAGGGTTGTGAGTATTAGTTGAGGCAATAAATATAAAGGGTTCTGAAAACATTAAAGCATTATATACATGTTAACTATTATTGTCATTGTGGTTACTTTCATTATTAATCATTACTTAGCATCCTCGATAAAAGTATGCTTAGCTCTATATCCATGAGGGTCGGAGCAAGAGGATCGGGACTTGTCAAAGCAAGGTAGGATTTTAGTTAGTGATGATGAAGTATTCATAAAACAGTTTTAGTGTAGTATGAATCATGATCATTAGGATAAAACATTAGAATGAATTGTATTATAATAGGAGTAAGTTTATCTTCAAGAAAATAATGCATTTCCTGATTGTTAAAGGCATTTAACTGACTGAAGGTGAATGCTCTAATATTTTTCTGGCTCTATGATTTTTTGAAATAGTCCACCTTCTTAGAAGAAAATACTATTTTCCTCTTATGATAGAAATTATAGGATTTTACTTTTGTGTAGGTTAGTGTTTTGCTCTAATTACAAAAATGAATAATGCTTTGGTTAGGGGACAGCCTTATTCAGCTATATTTATAGTCAAAGACTTTAAATATTAATATCAAAATGTTTACTAGTTATATATCTCTCCATTGTTTACAAGTGAAATAGTAATGGCAAAATAGTGATGTTCTTTTTGAAAAAAGTAATATAGGGAGCTTGGTATTTTCTGAAAAAAATATATGGGCAATGGATAGGGGGAAATTGTCACCATAATTTTTAATCTAGTAGAGTATGAGGTGTGAATTTGACTTAAGTGAGACAGAGTTATACTGTCATCAGCCTCAGTCTCTTTTCCACAGTCCTTGAAATTGTCACAACAGAATAAGTCAGGACAACCAGGGATAGCCTGAGATGCAGTAGACAGCCTTTAGTCTTCAGTGTCTGACCAAACTGTAAGGTCTCCATGTTCATAGCAATTGGAACAAATGGTTTTCATCCACCCATGCTACTAGTCTTCACATATTTGGAGTAGGCAACCTCTTCACTCACAGATGGGTTTGAGACCTGTCAGTTATCCTCAACCTATTGTACTGCATCTGCTGAGACAGTTTTATAGGGGAGGTGGCTGCTGCCCATGTTATAGGTTCTTGGAGTCACCAATGAGAATTCAGTGATGCTCTCCTATAGAGGTGAGTCTTCCCTGAAATTGCTATGAGAGGAGTAGGAATGCAAGGTCAAAAAGAAATAGATTTAAATACAGACTCTGACTCTTACTAGCAATGGGATTCGGGGAAATGTGATATTGGAAATTTGGGAGTCCTTGAACTAATTTTGAGGTCGCTGATCTAAACTTCCTGTGGATATTTAGGGCTCTTTCAAACTACATTTCCCATCATTCCTGGTTTACATAAATGACATAGGCAATTACCTAATAACATAGAGAGAAGAATAAAGGCTGAGTGGCTGGAAGGGGACGTTCTCTTTTCTAGCTAAAGCAGCTTAGTTGTGGAGGTATGGCAGCACTTTCAAACTAGCTCTTAACAGGCATGTGGCTTCATTTTCCTAAATGGCTATCAATAAACCCTTTAAAACCATGATATTTTTAAATCTATCCTTTTATATTAATTTTATTTCTTACAGAAAGTCACTATTATATAAATTAGACAACTCCATGAGACTCATGCATAGCCATATGCAGCCTTTTATTTTCAGTCCTCATGGTATAGGACCATTTTGGAAAACCTATGGTATACATGCCAAAGGGAGCTACTCCCTTCACCCTCTCCACACATGCCTGAGGATATTTCTTACATGACCCACCCCTCTGCCCAGCAGCCCAATAAGAATGTTTCCTTCCTCCTTGTCTGGGGTAAGATAAGGGGCTTACATGTGCATGAGGGTTGCAGTTTGGGCACTCAGACTCTAAAAGGTTTGCCATCACTGGGATAGGAGGTTCTTGCCACTGCATTTTCCTGTCCTGCTGAAGTCATAGACCCTTTGAATATTCAACCCATTAATATTTAATCAGGATAACTTATATTTAATTAAAATGAGGTGGGATGATGGCCACATATTCTCATACATTTCTCAAACACAATCCACAAATTTAAAAGCAAAGCTGTTTATTTTAGGTACACGGAGAGTTGTTCCAAGATATTGGGACAAAATTACAATTGCTCAGTCTTCTAAAATGTCAGGCATTCAAAGGCTCTATAGCAATGGTTTACTGGAGAGGGAGGGCTCACTGGTGACTTGTGCTAATAGAGTTATGATACATTTCTGTTACACCATATATTATCTCTTTGTGAGCCAGTGCTTGACATGCTTTCTCAGGTAGTTAATGGAAATTGCATCATGTCAAAAAGCTGTAGCTACATGACTTCTTTTCTTTTTTAGTACAAACCCTTGAGGAGTTTAATGCTCTGAGTTTAATAACTTTAACAGCGATTGCTATACACTGCCTAGAGTCACCCTTGTATGATTGCCATACAAAGGACTAATTTCTTTGGATCATGGGATTTAGAATTGAATGCATCTTTAGAGATTATGTAGCCCAACCCACTAATTTTGCAGATGAGGGAATTTATATCTAAAGGACCTTAGTGAATTGTTCAAAATCACAGACATAGTAAAAAAACAAAAAAACACTGGATTTTTTTTGCAAACACCAACTTAAAATTTTATCAGACAAAACTGGTTGCCATTATATTCTGAAATATATTGTTTATCTGTTGATCTTTCTGTTATTTCTTTTCAACATTTTAGATTATCTTTAAATGATTTTGTTCCCCTTGGACTATTAAATGTGCCCTTTGTTAAAAAATATAGTTAATAGCTTACTTCTTAAAATTAGGGGTAGATCAATGATTTAATATAAAGAAAAGACACTGATAGAGAGTAATTGATAGAAAGAAACATATGAAGCCCTTCGAGTAGACTGAATTGAGTCCAGATGGAAAGATCTAGGGATGAATAACCTAAAGAAGCCTTATAGGCAGTATATCAATTGTATTGAAGCACTCGAGGAAGCATAATATGAATGATTTTTTAAAAGACTGCATTAGTGGGATATCAGTACAGAACCTATAATAATATTTCCTCCCCAGCAGTCTTCTTACCTTGGAAATATCTGCATCTTTTCTTCAGATTGAATGTTTCCCTCACCTAAACCACCACTTTTTTTGAGGAGCTTAGGCAATGCTCATTGCATTTTTCTGTTCTACACTTTATTCTCCTAACCTTTCCACCTCCTTTCTAGAAGCATGTACCCCTCCCTGTCTAGCCTTCTTTTATGGGTCTTAGAGCATTAGGATATAAGATACTTTAAGGTATAAGTGATATTTTTGTTTCTATTTGTATTTATAACACTTGACCCCTTTGGGCTTCAGTTTAATCTTCTGGGAAAAGAAGGGGAAGGTAAATGAGATCTAAACATCCTTTCCAATTTGAAACTCTGTTAGCCCTCCTATGACTTTGAAATAAATAACAGTTTGTTTTTTTTTTAAACCCTTGTACTTCGGTGTATTGTCTCATAGGTGGAAGATTGGTAAGGGTGGGCAATGGGGGTCAAGTGACTTGCCCAGGGTCACACAGCTGGGAAGTGGCTGAGGCCGGGTTTGAACCTAGGACCTCCTGTCTCTAGGCCTGGCTCTCAATCCACTGAGCTACCCAGCTGCCCCCAAACAGTTTGTTTTTGATAATGCTGATGTCATTAATTTTAATTCTCTATCTAATATATTTCTAATTCAGAGAAATATTTTATTCTATTCTTTTGTCTTATATTACATTTATTATTACTGAGGATGGGGGTATGTTTTACTTCATATTTGACTTTTCTATATAATAGAAATAAAATAACAGTAGACTTTTCTCATATATTTCAAATATGTTTTAATTTTTCAAAATAATTTTGTAATGATTTTTAAAAATTAATCAAATTAGTATTTGGTGATACAATAGACATAGAATCAGAAGCCTTGGTTTCAGTCACCCTGAAAGCCTAACTTTTATTACTTAAAAAATATTTGGTCCTAAGAAAGTCTCTCAGAGTGTCATAATACTAGTTTCTCCATCTATAAAGTAGAGATACAAATAATAGCAATACCTGTTCAGGGAACTGAAGGGAAGAAAACATTTATTTGTCATGTAGTAAAGAGAGCTGCATTTAGATTCAGAAGATCTAGGTTTAAATCCTGGTTCTCTAACTTAATCAGAATGAGGAGTCTTGAGAAAGGAAGGGCAATCAGAAGACTATTGCAATAGGCTAGATATGAGGTGATGCAGTTCTGCTCCAGGATAGTTTTAGTGTCAGAAGAAATACAATATATACAGTAGGTTGCGTATAAGGCTGTATATAAAAAATGTGAATAAGGTAAAATTGACAGGACTTGGCACATGACTTCCCATTGCCCTTCCTCCCTCAAGTTTCTGCTCATTCTGATTCATCTTTTGCTCAGTTGTCAAATAGATAGGCCTGACTATATCACTCCTCAACAAGCAGCAGTGACTTGCCAATACCTCTAGATTAAAATATAAATCCTCTGGCAAGGTCCTTTATAAGCTGACCCCTTTCCATCCTTCCAGAATCCCTAATATTCCTCAACATTCTTTGTAATCCAGTGGCACAGGCTTTGCTGTTCCTCCCACTTGAGGCTCCATCATTACACTGTGAGCATTTTCATTGGATCTGATCAATTCTCTCCATCTTCATCTTTGCCTCCTTATTTCCTTTAAATTTCAGCTGAAATCCTACCTTCTGCCAAAAGCTTTTCTCTGTCTTAATTAATCTTGATACTTTCCCTCTGAGATTTTTCAAATTTATGCTGTTTATGTTTTATTTTTAAATATCTTTTTGCATGTTGTTTCCCCCATTAGTCTGTAAACACCTTGTGAACAGGAAATTTTTTTTAACTTTCTTCATATGCTTACAGCTAGATTCTTAATATTGGATTCAGGGATTTGGGAGAACTTAGGCAATGAATATACATGAACCTACTCTCTGTCTATCATATTTCCTTTTTTTTTTTAAACCCTTAACTTCTGTGTATTGACTTATAGGTGGAAGAGTGGTAAGGGTAGGCAATGGGGGTCAAGTGACTTGCCCAGGGTCACACAGCTGGGAAGTGTCTGAGGTCGGATTTGAACCTAGGACCTCCCATCTCTAGGCCTGGCTATCAATCACTGAGCTACCCAGCTGCCCCCATTTCCTTTTAATTAAGTTCTTTCTATGTGTAAAGGATTGTATTAGGGTCAGAAGTAAGTCTCAAAGACAGTTAAGATATTGTTCTTAACCTCATGAAGATTATTATCTTCTATAGGAAATTAAAGACCCACAGAAATAATACAAAATAAAAAGTAAGCATATAGGATATTTCCTGTTTCCTGAAAGATAGCATTTAAAAATTTTATTCTAATAAACTTTTATTAAAATAACATGGAATGGTGGATAAAGAGTTGGTCTTGGAATTAGGAACAGTGAGGGTCAAATCTTATTCCTGAACCATAGTGGTGGTTGAGACACTGGAAATTTCACTTACTCTGTCAACATACCAGACAATGTTTTGAGAATATCATTTTCTAATCTGCAGTGTTGGAGAAAATTTCCTCAAACAGGAACAACCACACCAATTAATTTGTAAGTAAGAAATAAAGCCAATAATTGCAAAGGAGAACCTATCAGTTTTTGACATAGGGAACTGAAAGGAGAATAAATTTCCCCTACCAATATAAGTTGCCACCTTCTCCGTAACTGAGTCTTAGAACAGTTGCCTAGAGGAAAGTTGTCAGGTTGCATGCTTCCCATAACACTCCTGATGTCTTTGAAGTCTCCAGAACAAGATTAAAATGAAAGTGGAAAATAGTTAACAAAAAACAAATACAATATAAATAGATCACATTACATCTGAAAACTAAGGCAATATGCAGCCCATGTGGCTACTTCTATATAGACCATCATTTTTATTTGAGTTTGACTCTGTTGCCTTAGAGCACTAAGCTATTAACTGATTTGGTCAAGGTCACATCCAATGTTCATGAAAGATGGAATCTGAACTCAGATCTCTCTGGTTTTGAGGTGAGTATTTAAAATCTTCAAATATATGTTAGTTCCAAATACAAATATTGCTTATTGTCCAATTAATAGATCTGTTTAGGCAGTGATGATGTTGATCCAATAACCAATATTACATTATTCATTTATTTATTTATTTATTTATTTATTTATTTATTTATTTATTTATTTATTCGGCTATAGCATTCAAATTTATTTATTTATTTTTAAATTTTAACAGCAATATCCTTTTGGTTATGCTATATTATTATGAGTTATGGAACATTATCATCTTCAATGAAAGAAAAACGTAGGTAACTCTAAGAACAATAGTGACCTCTATAGCTGTGATGGCAAGCCTTTTAGAGATAGAGTGCTGGGCCCCATCCCCATCACCCTCCCCCAGACTGAGTGCCATGCCAGCCTCCACCAGAGATCATGTGCCATGCTGTTCCCCACCACCACATGCTGGGTATGCCTCACCGCTCCTTACCCCACACAGGGGAGGAAGAAAACACTCCCATTGGGCTGTTGGGAAGAGAGGAAGGTGAAGTGAAAAAAATGTCATCAGATTGTGGAGAGGGTAAGGGGAGCAGCTCCACCCAGTCTCTCTGCTTTTCTAGAAATAAACTCTAGGGGAGTTGGCCATGTGCCATCTTTGGCACCCTTGTCCTAAGTTTTCCATCATTGCTCTAAAGATGCAAAATTTTATCAGTAATGCTTTGGTCACATTAAGTGGTTTATCATCAAGGAAATGAATATGGAGTGAGGGGTGGAAAGTGTGCTTATTTATAATTAAAGTAAGGAATAATTACCCAAAATGCTGCACTAGAATAATGAAATACCTAAAGTCCTATAAGGCCTTCATGGCATTATATCTCTTTAGAGGATTTGGGGGAAGGGGATCAATATTGGCAAGATCTGCTCCATTGAAGATACTTCTAATATGAATGAGATGATGGACCACTGAACATATAATAAGCTGAGCAACACTATTTAAATTCAAAACTAAATTAAATTTAAAGTATATAGTGTTGTGAATCATCACATCACCAGTCACTAAAGTCAGAATGAGTACTGAAAGGCATTAGTTGAGAAGGAAAGAAGGGAGACTGTGAAAGAAAAAAATTAACAATATCAAGGAAAGGATGGTATATATCTGAACTTTTTTGAACCAAAACTTTCTCTACTCTAAATTTTTAACTCAAGGGGAAAAAATCAATCAATAAAAATATAATACACTGACCACTGTATGGATTTAATTATTATATAACACAGAAGTATGAAGGTATTTTATTTGTCTGCCTACCTAGCAATTGAATTATCTATTTGTAAGTAAATTGAAGTATCTATTTGTAAGTATGTCTCTCTCTCTTTCTCTCTCTCTCTCTCTCTCTCTCTCTCTCTCTCTCTCTCTGTATATATGTACACATATACCTTTATGAATGTTTGTATGTATAGGCTTAAAAAAGAAATATTTTGACCAAAACATTGAATTTGGTGGTTCCATATGGGACTACATTTTTTTTTTGTTCGGTAGTTGTGTTTTTATAATGCAATAGAATATATTTGCCTTTATGGAAGAAATTTCTTTATAAATTTTAGATCTATAGAAATATGCTGTGTTTTAATTCACAGGATTGTATTTGAATACTAGCTTTCCTACTTATTACCATTGTGACATTAGGCAAGTCACTTGCCTCTGTTTCCTCATATGTTTAATGAAGAAGTTAGAATTAATGATCTCCATGGACCTCTAATTCTAAATTGATTTTATGATTCTTCATTATATAAAATTGGATCTTCTCCTAATTTCAAATTGAGATCCTAAATGTATAGTGGTTTTGCTTCTTTAGGTGAAAAAAATATGACTCTATTGGTTAACAATTAAAAACATTAAAATTAGACTTATTTTATTTGATAACGAGGGAAATATTTGCTATAATAATGGACTTGAAATCAGAAGGATCCCGGGTTAGTATTCCGTCTTTCTTACACATTGTATTTAACAAGTCATTCCACCTCTCTACATAATTGCCTAGCGCTAACCTACCAAAGCAAAGATGGAATAGAATCTGTGTTTGTAGTGAAGGTTTCTCATATTGGAAGTTCTTCTTGCTGATAACGTCACAGATTATTTATGTGCATCAAACCTAAGGAAGAAGGAAATTATTCTTACCTTTACATTGAATAGATAACTTCAGCCAAAATATTAAGGTCCCAGTAATTATATATTAGAAATGATCTTGCAGTCCTTCACATTATTATTTTCCTAGCTGTAAAACAGAATCCATCCTCCAGGATCAAGGTAGAATTAAAAGAGTTAATAAAACAAGAAATTGTTGAAAGATTTTGGAAATGATAGTGCATAAATGAAAAGCAGATGTCATAAATGTAGTATAATAATTAAATTAGTTTTATAATGTAGATTATCATCCAAAATTACTACTCTTCCTGTCATTCTTCAGTAGTGACATTTTTATTAAACTCATCTAAGTCCACGGTCTACATTTTCCCTTTGGTTTAATAATGTTTAGAAAGCCATATGCAAAATTAAATATTATTTCATACATTGCTATTTTCCAATAATATAGCAAAAGAAGGTCATATGAATAGCTGATTTATAATTGATTAATTTCTCAACATCAGCAAAATAAGATACATAATCCAGAAGTTGCTACCAAGTGACAAACACCCCATTCAAGCTCAATATAATCTTTTAATACAGCAAAACAAAATGTAAATGATACCACTGGTGACATTAGTATAAATTTTCACTTTTAATATATTTGGTGATATTATTTGCCATTGAAGATTTATTTAAAAACTCCTTCTGGGTGGAGAATCAGGACACATAGTTAGACAGAGCCACCTATGGGGATAGAGAAGAATAGCTCAATTACCTTGGGCTTTCTGTAAAAATGATGTGCAATTCTGATGTGTACTGTTAAGGAGCACCAGAAGACTTCGCAAATATATGGATTTAAGCTTCTTCAAAGTAGAATGTTATACATATTCTATGCCTGCTAAATCATTGCCCAGTCATATCTGATAAAAGTTTAGTTGGCTCAATTAACCATGAATTTTCATTCTAATCACCTCACATATCAAGGACATTGAATTATAAGCCAGTCACTCACCAGGGATGAAAATTATATAGCAATAAAATATATGAATGCTAATGTATTCTTTTGCAAAAGTAGATGCTCACTGTTATATAAACTAGATTAAAAATTTCATCATCTCAAATTCCATCTCAAGCCCAGGAATTTGAGAGTTAAGTTGAACAAATATTTATTAAATGCTTGAGATCCTTTGCAACTCTGAATCTATGAGCCTAAGAGTTATTATCCTATGTCCTAGTACATACAAGTCTGGCATGTAAGCATACTGATAACTTCAAGGAATTTATACTTAAGAATCAATTTGAGATGAAGCTTCAACTCTGAAACCTATTAGGTATATGCATAAGTTGCTTAACTTTCTCCGTGGATTCCTCATCTTTAAAATGGGGATAAAAGTACCTACTTTTCAGTCTTATGAGGAAAGGATTAATCTTAAAATAGAATATAAGTACAGAAAACTTAATTTTCAATCTTTTCAGTGGCATCTAATCCTTTGTGATCCCATTTGGGATTTTATTTGGAAAGATCCTGGAGTCATTTGCCATTTCATTCTTAAACTCATTTTATAGATGAGGAAACTGAGGTGAACAGGGCTAAGTAACATATTCAAGGTCTTACAAAGAGTATATAAATCTGAATTTGAACTCAAGCACAAGACTTAAGGCCTTGTGCTCTATCCACTGTACCACATAGTGGCCCTAGACAAATAATCATTAACTGTATACAATAGCAGGGGCTTCCTTTACTAATACATACAAGTACTTTTGCTCATATTACAAAATTGATTGAATGTGCATAATTCATCCTATTTCTTTCAAGGACTTTTCCTTTTAGTACCACCATGTCTTAAATAAAGCATTACTGAAATGAAACATTAATTGGTTTTGTTTGAATAATATTTATTGGTTATTCTTTTACTTGTATATGCATAAGACAATAAAAATTTAAAAAGAAAGAAGAATCACAGTGTAAAAAATCTTCTTTTGCCTTGGGAAGCTTTTGCCAAAAATTAGTATCCTCTTTGGTAACATTAAAATAATGGATTCATTAAATAAATAAAATTAAAATTAATGAATGAATTTTGGTACTGTATGTATTTGTTGGGTGCTTCCTACATGTTTAGGAAAGCTAATTTCGTGATGTCCATGTGTTTTATTTCCACAACTGGGTTTTTGACCTTTCGAGATATAGTCTATGCATTTACTGTTATTCTTACCCAAAAGTACGTAATTGAGGTTAAGTACATAATAATCACCCCATTAGTGCTTGATATATTGGTATAGAATGAAAAATGATGTCATGACTTGAGTGAAGAGTAGATTGGCAATGGAGAGGTGAAAGAACAATTGTCAAGGATCTTTAGCTTAATTTCTACTCGGAAAAAAGACCATTCCTTTACTTGTGAACATTTTAAAACAAATATAATAAGATAAATATGCCATATAATCACAAATGGGAATGTAGAAAAACAGTCATAAGATGTTATCAAACTAGAGACACAGAATCATCATTGCACAAACCCATTATTTTTGATTGCCAAGGCCTGAGGGATTTTGAAGCTGAGCACAAGACTTATCCACACAGTGGAAGTGAATACAAAGATGGACAAGTGAGGAAAATGACCTAGAAATAACAGATGCCCTAGAGCTATAGTGCTGTGTTTTGAGTATATACCTGGCTTTTTTCTCTTTCTTCTGTCAAGGATATTTTTTCTCTAACCAATCAATCAATAAGCAGTCATTTATTTGCTAACTATCAGGTATTTGTCATTTTATCTCCAGTTTACTCTCCAGTGCCTAGCACAACAACAAAAGCAAAAGAGTTATCAAATGGTATCCAAAAGCTTGATTCTTTTCCATTGTGGCTCATATTAAAATAAGAGTAGATATGTCTAATGTGCCTCTTACATAATAAATTCTACAAATGGCTAACATATATATAGCACCTAAAATGTACCAAGTTCTGTAGGAAATGCCTTATAATTACTACCTCCTTTGATCTTCATAGCAGCTCTGCAATATAAGTGCTATTATTATCCCCATTTTACAAATGACAAAACTGAAGCAAACTGAGGTTAAGTGATTTTCCTGTGGTCAGCTAGTAGGTGTCTGAAGCTAAATTTGAACTCAGATCTTCCTGATTCTAGGACCTATGTTCTGTTTTCAGTAACACTTCACTGTCCCTGAAAGCAGTGATTTTGTCTCAAAAGCTTCATCTCCAACATGCAGCTCAGCCCTTAGAATATTTTCCAGCAAATTGTAAGCTTTTACTAAGGGTTTGTTGAATTTGGATTGTTGTACATTTATGGCTTTTGATAAAGCAAAAATACTTTCTCATGACTGAAATGAACATACTTCTAGCAAACCTAGTATTGAAATCCAAATGAGTAAAATAGTAAAAGAGAACATTTCATCTTAATTCACTTTAAAACTTCATCCTTGCTTCTCATCTCTCAAGTGAAAATTCCCTGCTTCTGGCCCACATGGTTTTGACAAACTAGCCAATACAGTGTAATGGAAAGAATCCTAGAACTAAAATGAGAATTTTGAATCTTAATTCTACCTATTACTACCTCTTATGATTTTAAGAAAGTCTTGATCTCTCTATGATGAAGCTTCTTCATCTCCAAAATAAGATGATTGAATTAAAATTCCAGCTCCAAATCCTATATGCTAATGAATGGAAAACATGTTATTGATTTAGAAAATCTTCCTTTGGAATGTACTCATGAGCAGAATGTCACCATCTCTTCTTTTCCCCCCTCCTACTCTTCTCTTCCCTACTCTTCTTTGCCTTCTTCCACTCCCTTTTCCCTTCTTCCACCTCTCCCTCCTCTTCCTTCTTCTCCTTCCTCCTCACTTTATGGATTGATTCTCTGAAATCCCTATAAGCTCTGGTTCTATTAATCCTATTGTCATAGTCAATATTCATGATTTTTACATAAAATTTAAATTTATTGATATTTTAATAACATTATATATTAAGTCTTAGTAAGGTAAAATAATTCTTCCTATTAAAATTAGTTATGCTGTCTCAAAACATTTTCCTTGCTGTTTTATTTTCACATATTTTTTTTGGCATATATTTTGCCACTAATTGACTATGATGTCTTGAGAGTAAAGACTATTTGGTTTTTGTCTCTGTGTAATCACCTTCCCCTCTTCCCTGCCCCTCCAATCTCTAAGCTGTTAGGTAAAATTCCTAGAGGTGAATATTCCTTCTTCCTTCAAGTTTTTAAGAGTAACCTTGTTGAAATATGAGTTGAAATACTGCCATTCATAATTCCCATTCATTGTGAACCTTCCCCCCACCACATTAATAAACTATAGATCTTTGCTTCCTTTTGTTGTTGTTTAATCATGTCCAACTCTTTGTGAACTCATGCACTATACTGTCCATGGAGTTTTCTTGGCAAAGATACTGGAGTGGTTTACTGAAATTTCATGGTAAGGCAGACAGAGGTTAAGTGACCTACCCTGGGGTCACACAGCTAGTAAGTGTCTGAGGCTGAATTTGAACTCAGATCTTCCTGACTAGGGGTCCAGTATCCTATCCATTGAACCACCCAACTACCTCTTTATTAGCTTCTAAAAAGGGTTATTTGCCACAAAGGGCATAACAGGAAAAGTAATTACAAAGCACCATTCTCAAACAGGGGCCAAACACTCCTTTGACACATTACTAGGAAGAGTGGGGTCAAAGTAAAATTGAAGTGTGCCACATGATGAAGGTGAGTTGTTGTTCTTTGTACTTGAAGGGGACCAAAATGACAACACTATGTTGTGTTCAGAGTACAGGGTCTTACTACACTAATCAGACCAATGTGAACTCAGAAGAATCTACCACAGGTTGTACATGAATAATCCATATCAACATTTGAAATAGAGATGTCTTCTTAATTTGCACATCTCTCTTTCTTTGGAGCAGTTGCTTTCCTCATAGTACACAGCACTTTTTTTTTTGATGTGAGAATGCCATTCTGAACTGTCTTGTGCCACTGTCTCCCATGCCTCCTATTTGATAACAAAGTTCTTCAGAGCATCATTCCAGAAATCTGAATCGCTTACATTTTTATTGTGTCAGAAAGATTTTGAAGATCACCTGGCAAGGATAAGTTACTTAATGCTCAGCTCTGATGGGCTGGCCATGTTGTTTGAATACCAAACTCATATTAATCTAAAAGACTATTTTATGGTGAACTCACACAGTGTGAGCATTCACACAGAGGTCAGAAGAAGTGTCAAATATAAAGAACACATGTAGCCCAGGGGACCTCCCAACTCTTAGACTAGGGAGTCCATTTCTCCCATCATGGAGTCCTTACTAAGTATGCTTCTGAGCATGCTAATAACTTTCTCAGGATATATTGTCTTCACTGAACATCTTTCTAGTGACTATTGCTCTTTATTTGTCCTCAGAAACCTCCACTCCCACTACAGATAGTGCTGCTTCAAGGCGAGTTTCTTGACCAACATTGAGCTCCAAACACAGATAGACTCTCTGATGAATATGTATCTTCCAGGCTAAATTATTAGACAGTAACTCCCTTCTTGGGATATTCATTGACATAAAGTCAGGAAAGAATAAACACAAAAGAAATAAAAATGTATTTATGTTAATCTTTCTGACTCAAAGTTTCCTAATCTGCCAAAGAAAATAGGATTTGATGGTCTGTTATATCCCTTCCAATTCTAAATCTATGATCTTATGTTAGATTTTTGTGTCATATACATTTACATACATTAGATAATGTACTGTGAGGTGTCTTATGAAAGAAGAATCTCTTTTTAAAAATATTTATTTTTTAGAAAAGTTAACATGGTTACATGATTCATGCTCTTACTTTCCCCTTCACCTCCCGAACTCCCTCCCCATAGCCGCTGCGCATTTCCACTGGTTTTAACATGTGTCATTGATCGATACCCATTTCCAAATTGTTGATAGTTGCATTGGTGTGGTAGTTTCCAGACATTCCCAATCATGTCCGCCTCAACCCATGTGTTCAAGCAGGTGCCCCTCTTCTGTGTTTCCACTCCCGCAGTTCTTCCTCTGAATGTGGATAGCGTTCTTTTCCATAAATCCCTCAGAATTATCTTGGGTCATTGCATTGCTGCTAGTACAGACATCCTTTGCATTCGATTTTACCACAGTGTATCAGTCTCTGTGTACAATGTTCTTTTGACTCTGCTCCTTTCACTCTGTATAAATTCCTGGGGGTCTTTCCAGTTTACATGGAATTATTTCTTTGAGCATAATAGTATTCCATCACCAGTATATACCACAATTTGTTCAGCCATTCCCCAATTGAAGGGCATACCCTCATTTTCCAGGTTTTTGCCACCACAAAAAGCACACCTATAAATATTTTCATACAAGTCTGTTTATCTATGATCTCTTTGGGGTAAAAACCCAGCAATGGTATGGCTGGATCAAGGGGCAGGCATTCTTTTATAGCCTTTGAGCATAGTTCTAAATTGCCATCCAGAATGGTTGGATCAATTCACAATTCCACCAGCAATGCATTAATGTCCCAATTTTGCCACATCCCCTCCAACATTCATTACTGTCCTCTGCTATCATTTTAGCCAATCTGCTAGGTGTGAGGTGATAACTCAGAGTTATTTCAATTTTCATTTCTCTAATAATTGGAGTTTTAGAACATTTTCTCACATACTTATTGATAGTTTTGATTTCTTTATCTGAAAATTGCCTATTCATGTCTCTTGCACCTTTATCAATTGGGGAATGCTTTGATTTTTTTATACAATTGATTTAACTCCTTGTATTTTTGAGTAATTAGACCCCTGTCAGAGTTTTTTGTTATAAAGATTTTTTCCAATTTGTTGTTTCCCTTCTGATTTTGGCTGCATTGCTTTTGTTTGTACAAAAGCTTTTTAGTTTAATATAATCAAAATCATTTATTTTACATTTTGTAATTTTCTCTAACTCTTCCTTGGTTTTAAAATCTTTCCTTTCCCAGATATCTGACAAGTATACTATTCTGTGTTCACTTAACTTATTTATACTTTCCTTCTTTATATTCAAGTCATTCACCCATTCTGAATTTATCATGGTGTAGGGCGTGAAATGTTGATCTCAGCTTAATCTCTCCCATATTGTTTTCCAAATTTGAAATAAGAATCTCTTGAAAAGAAATATTGATGTCACTATATACATTTGGAAATAAAATTGAAGAAAAATATAAAAGTTTGAGGTCATTATTAGAAGCATTCATATTTTTCTCACTTTCTGAGTATAAACGTGCATGGATCTGTTTTGTAACTATTTCTGTAGTGAATTTAGAGAAATTTCTTTCCATCATATTCAAGGATTTTCCCTTGAAATAGAGATATTTTCTTCCACTATTCTCATTCTTTATTTTCTTCTTTATATTTTTTTATGAAATCAGGGTTGAGAACAGGAAAATGCATATCACCACTTAAAAGCAGATTTTTTTATATGAAAGGTAAGAAATTTAGAGTTGAGCCCATGACAGAATGCTTTTCTTTTCTTCCTTGTAAATATCATTTCAGCAGATTTTTTTTGTCACTTTGGCATATAGTTTTTGGGAAAGTAGCATACTATTAAGTCTAATAAAATATAACTACATAATGAAAGGAAAGCATTTGTACTTGTTATATTTATGTCCATAGTATCTCACCTATAATTCTAGGTTACATTGCCATTTTTATACCCTGGCATATGCTGCATGACCATATTCTTAAAGAGCTTATTACAGGGCCAAGTGAAGGATCATGTCAGAACTTGGCTTCTAAGCAACTTTCTTAGTTGAGTTGAGGAAGTAAAACTATTTTCTTTGCCCCATGACTAAAAGTCAAATCTCTAATAAATGAATGCCCATGTAAATATTTTTCCTTCTAGGATGTTTAGAAGAGATTATAATTATAGTCCAATTATAATTCAATAGCAGGAATAGTAGTTTGTATTATTTGGGGAGAAAACACAACTCCATATGCATGAGGATGCTAATGGATAGAGATAAGGATGTTTGACAGAATAACTGGAGAAAGGAAAAATGAAACCAACAAACCCAAAGTACATTGACCACTCTCTGATAATGGAAATTCATATAGATTGTAAACTTTTTCTAATGGGTATGTATTTAACCATAGAATCATAGACCCAGAACTTGAGGATACCATTTATTTCAAATTTCTCACTTTGCAGATGGGAAGGTTGAAATCCAGGGTGGCTAAATATAATCTCAAGGTCCCAAAGGTACCACATTTGTTAACTGAGTTTTGAAAACAGTTGCTTCTAATATCTAAGTTATCCAGGGTGTAAGTCTTATCAAGACACCCCCAAACTGGATGTAAAGGAAAACACTACCATAATCATCAAAATTAGCAATGACAGGAAGATGAAAATTAAAAGTAACTATTGCAAGGCAATTCTGAAAGACAAATAAATGGAGGCCAAATTACCAACCCATCATTCATGTTTTTTTTTTCCTGCCTCAATTACTAACTCTCCCCCCATAGCATATGGTCAAATTGGTACCAATAACCTACATGCCTTTTGGGTGGCTGTAGTTTTAGGAATTAGTTTTAATTATTAACCTTTTGTCAGGGGCCCTATGGGATCCTGCTGTCAAAATACATTAGGCTTATAAATCAGATCAGCCCTGACTTGAGGGGAAAGAATGGAAAGGATGTAGTTATAAAGGATTATGGCGCACAGAAGGGAAGTGTGTGGAAGAGAAAATGAATTTCAAATGGAATTCTAGTAATAACTAATATCATAAAGAAAGAAATAGGCTATCAACAATAGGAGTGAAGGGAATATAAAGAAGACTGCAGTTACTGAAATTTCTTTGCTACCTCTTGGTAGTGGCCTGGAGGACATCCCCCCTCTTTGTGATCTGCAACTCAGGGTCAACTTAGCAACTGAAGAAAGATGGCTTAAACAGGAGGCTTGATTGCAAAAAAGTAAGAAAGGTGATGAATAGGCACGATTGCAGTCACCACTCAGTTTCTCTGCATTAGTGCCCTACCTCTTAGGGCTTCAGATCTCCTCCATTCCTTTTTGTCTGAGAAAACAGAGATGAAACAACAAAGCTTTGGGAAGTAAAACAGAATATTAAGTCTATTTATAAAGAGGTAAGATTTGATATGAGAAGTATGTTTTTAACAAGAACACTCCAGAAGGATCACAGAATAAGTGCTAAAGGCAGATAAAAATTAGTAGGAGGAAAAGGAACAAATTGTACAACTCAGTGAACATTTATTAAGCAGCACTTTGCAAATTGTTGGAAACAAAAGAAAGAAAGATAGTTCCTGCCTTCAAAGATCTTACAATATAATAGGGAGCACAACACATAAAAGGAAACTGAAAGAGGAAAAAAAGGGTAGAGAAGATATTAGTCATGATGGAGAAGTCCAAAGGAATACAGTCTGGTGGGAAATGAAGAGATGGTCTTGTTAATCTTAAATGAATGTTCTTAGAGGAGCTTTAATCAGAAGTAGAGTCCCTAAGAGTAGAGAATATTTATGAAGTATAAATTTGTGGCTTCTGAGACTGAATTGAGTTTCCAGAATGAAGAGTTTTCAGGAGCATAATGGTCCATAAGGGTATAACCAGGATAGAAATTAATAGATGGCTTGGGCACAGAAACTTTTTCTAGTCTTCTCTTTTCCTCAACCCTCCCACAGCAGCTTCTCTCTGAAAATCTTAGTTGAGAGTCTTAACTCTCAATTTTCAGAAAAAACTGAAATCATGCACCATGGTCACTTCTTTTTCCTCTATCTCAAAACCTCTTTACATCATCCCCAATTCTCATCTTTTCCTCTAGGCTTTGATAATGGGGTAGTCTTGCTTCTTGAAAAGACTAGCCATCTATACATGTCCTGATTCCATCTCTGGCTCTATCTCTTCTCACTTCATCTCTCATGGGAATGATTATCATCTATACAGATAATTCAAAGAGCTATATGTTGAGCCATTGAATCTCCGGTATCATCATGTGCTATTGGATTTTTCATAGTGGATGTCCAGAAGACATATTGTAGACAATGTCCAAAACAGTATTAATTAACATGCCCACCTATATAACCTTCTTGGAAACTTTTCTATTTCCTTGAAAGTCATCACAATTCTTCCAGTCTTCCAGGTCTATAAACTTTCATAATTATCCTTTACTATCACTTTTCCATATTATTTCTGTATAATATGTCCTAATAACTGCTTATTAACTTTTAAAACTTGATGTCCTCAAAATCAAAATCCCTAAAACATGGATCATTATAGTTTCCTCAAAATACTCCTCTGTAACACTTCCCTATTTCTATCACAGTTCTTCCAATCTAGCTTTGTTGTTGTTATTCATGAATCCTTACTTTCTTACTCAACACATATTAAACTTCCAAAATATTGCCACAACAGCTTCTAAAACTCTTACATCCATCCCCTTCTCTCCACTTAAAAGGCTACCACTTAATTTAGATATTTATGACTTCTCTGGTAGATTAATGCATTGATTTCCTGTTGGCATAAATGCCTCAAGTCTTGATGCCACTCTAATACACATAATTATGAATGCTGCTTTCCTTAAATGTAATCTGACTATATCACTACCTTATTTATTTCTAGTATAAAAAATAATTTTCTCTTGTTGACTTCAAAAACTTTTACTACTTGTTCCCAATTTATCTTTCTTAACTCATTATACAACACTCCCCTTCCTGTACTGTATGAACCAAACAAATCATCCTCTTTCTGCATGGTATTTTATCACTTTTTTGCTTTTGTAGTGGAGCATGCTTCTTACATGAAGTTACCTCCTTCCTAACCTCTAGCTGATAGAATCCCTCTCTTTCTACAAAACACAACTTAAACATCACTTTCAAACAAGGACTTCCTTCTGACTCCCAAATATTATTTTCCTACTTATCTTGAATTTGACTATTTTGCATTTATTGAAACCCACACAAACGTATATATGATAGATAAACTTATATGTATATTTCCTGCATCAATACATGAACATTTTCTCTTCTCATATAATGTAGGATCCATAAAAGTTCAGATTTTCATTTCTTTAATCTTTTTGTCCCTAGCTTCTAGTATAGTATCCCTGATATGCAATAGGTTCTATTTTTATCTTTTCATTCATTCATTCATTCATTCATTCATTCATTCATTCATTCATTTGTTTGTTTGTTTATTTATTTAATAGAATTTATCCACAGTGTTCCAATCTCTCCCTGCCTCCCTGCATCACACAAGGCAGCATCTATGAGACAGACATATTTATACGAATTATATCTCATGTTTCCACCTTTCAGTTTACTTTCTGAATGTAACATTCACAATTTGCTCTTCAAGAATTAAATCTGTAGGGACCAGCTAGATGGCTCAGTGGATTTAAAGCCAGGTCTAGAAATGGGAGGTTCTAGATTCAAATCTGACCTCAGACATTTCCTAGCTATGTAACCCTGGGCAAGTCACTTAACTCCCATTACCTAGCCCTTACCACTCTTCTGCCTTAGAACCAATACACAATACTGGCTTTAAGACAGAAGGTATGAGTTTTTTTAAAAAAGAATTAAATTTGTACCTGTACATGATATTCTCTTGTTTCTACTCATTTCACTATTCATTATCCCTTGTAGTTCTTTCCTTTTTTTTTGCCTGCTAGTCATTTCTTATGACATAGTAGCATTCCATTACAATCATATACTGCAATTTATCTAACCATTCCTCAATTAATGGGCATCCCCTCAATTTCCAGTTCTTTGCCACCATAAAGAGAAATGCATCAGTATTTTGGAACACATAGATTCTTTTCCTTTTTCTCTGATCTTCTTGGGAAACAGACTCAGCAATAATATTTCAGGGTCTAAGAGTATAATCAGTTTTATAACTCTCCAAGTGAAATTTCAAATTGCTCTCCAAAAATGGTTGGATCACTTCACTGTTCCATCAACTTGTGTGTGTGTGTGTGTGTGTGTGTGTGTGTGTGTGTGTGTGTGTCAGAGAGAGAGAGAGAGAGAGGAAGAAAGAGAGAGAGAGAGAGAGAGAGAGAGAGAGAGAGAGAGAGAGAGAGAGAGAGAGAGAGCACCTCAGAGGCAGGTAGAATTATGAGTAAGTTCTTTCTTTGCCAGTTCCCCGTCTGAAATTAAACGAATCTCTTAACTTCCCTGTGCCCCTAGGAATTCTCTAAGTTCCTAAGTTACAGAACAGCTATAGGTCTGTATTGTCAGAAGAAGTTTCCTCACTAAGAGATCCTTAAAATAATAAAATCTCAGGTAAAGGTGTCTTTTCTGTATCTGTTTAACTGTGGAAACACTAAATGTAACAAAAATAATAATATAATTTACAGTAGCACAAAAATGATTTCTTTTTTGACTTTTTGCTTGTTTTTTGCCAAATGGTTGTAAAAAAGAGATGTTCAGTTAAATGACTCCATTTGTAATGATTAAAATCATAAAATAAATTAATAGACATATTATCTAGAAGCTAGCATTCACATAGAATGTAAGGGTTTGCAAAGTGCTTTGGACTTGTTCATATATTTATGTGCATGCATATATATATATACATATTTGTATATAGGTATGTCCGTGTATATATGTATACTTTTGCTGTAGTTCCCTCTCTTTCTAGTTTTCTTTATTATTTTCCTTTTTTCAACTATCCCTTCATATATTTTGCTTCATTTTCTTTTCACTCTAATGAATATAGTAATAAGAGTAGAACTCAGATTCAGTTTTAACCTTTTCACCTATGAATCTTCAGATATTTTCATTCTGGACTAAATAAAAAAAGTAAAAAAAATTCCAGTCTTTTGTGAAATGGACTTTTAATAAAGACTATACAAATGGACATCTAGGAAATTTTTTATCATAGAAAACATGCAAATATGGAAATAGCTAATAGATAAGTTATTTTATTATTATTGGAAAGGTTAATTTTTGGTATTTTAGATATGTTTTGGCTTTAGACACAAAGCCTTAGTGAAAGATGACAGAGAATTTAACATATGGTAACGTCTAATATGGTATGACCCTGGGACCTGTAACTATGTTTATCACCCTCCCCTGGAAACTCTCTGGCTTATTAAATAAAATTCTAATAAATTCTTCAAATGTTTATTATGTTCAAGCAACTGATAATACAAAAAATAAATGAAACCCTTAAAGATCTTACATTTATTAAGAGTATAGAGCATGTACACACTTTTTTTTAACATTTCTCTAAAACGTGATACCCAGAACTGAATAACATACTCCAGATTCTATTGCATCAAGTTAAATTACAGTAAAGAAACTGACTCTTTGATATCAGATCTCTCAATGAGGGCTAAAGTTAAATTAGGATTCATTCTTAATCATTCTTAAGGTTCTTAAACTAAACAAAAATAATTCTATACAGCAGAACAATGGGACTGTACTCTAATAAGATTAAACTAAATAGAATACAACTGGGTATAGAAATAAAGATATATTTATATATTCTTTGATTTCAAAATATCTCTAATTATTAATGCAATATTTGATAACGAGGCAGTCCCCAAAATCTAACAAGATAATACGATTTATGAGATAAGCTTATTGTCCATAAGGAGGAAAAACTACTACTATGCTCATCTTTTTTCTTATTATGTGCAGAGAATTATGTTTATTTTACGCATTTCAGAAAGTATATCATAAACCATCACCAGTATGTCCCTTCTGACTCTAAAATAGGGATTAGGATTCTCAATCCAAAAGTCTGGGGAATGAGGATACTTAACTCCTTTCTCCCTATCCCAGATCACCTACCCTGTTTTTAGCCTAAACCCATGCAGATGTAATAGCAAGAAACATTTAATAAAGCAGCCTGGCAACGTCTTCTCAGAGTGCTTCACCTATATAATGATAACAGATGAAGAAAAAGAAAGTTCTCCTCACCAAAGTCCTTGGTAATGTCAAATGATTTAGTATCTGAAAATAATACAATTTTATAAGTGGAAAGGACGTTTAAGATAATGTGTTTACCATCAGTTGTGCCCCAGGATTCTAACAATTTGGGGACCTTAAATCTGACTTAGAGTTGAATCCTTCTATGTGAGTTTTCTCCTTTATTAAAATGTAAGCTCTGTGAGAGCAAGGACAGTTTTACCTTTCTTTTTCCTTTTCTATTTCTAGGACTGAGCACAGTGCTTCACACATAGTCAGGGTTTGATAAATTATTTTTGAAATTGTTTTCATCTATTCATTCACCCTTTCATTCATTAATTCATTCAATGATGAATTGTTTCCAGAGAATAATATCAACATAATAAAAATGACTAGAAATCATGCGATATGACATGACTTTGAAAGAAATTAGTTTGTTTAGCACAAAAAAAAAAGATTTAATAGCACATCATAGCTACATTATGCAAGTAATATATCTGAAAGGCTTTTAAGTTGAATTAGATAAGATTTATTTTGTTTGACCTTGGAGGTCTGAATTAGAAAAACAGTAGGAAGTTGAAAAGAGGCTTCAATACAAGGATATACTTCAAAATAATCATAAGTTTCCAGGAACTGTGAGCTGTTCATTACTGGAGGCTTTATGTTTAATTCTACATGATCACTTTTCTGGGTTGTTTTTGAGGAGACACATACTCAGGTATAGATAGGACTAGATGAAGTCAAAAGTCTTCCAATTCTGATGTTCTGTGAGTATTATGTGTGCCATCCCTCTACTATTATTTCCTGACCAAATGAGCCACTTTCTCTTTTGCTAGACTATAGTTTTCTTGTCAGCTCCTTCTGAGGACTGGTAGCAACATCAAACCTTATGCCCTTGAAATCCTATTCCAGATTTAAAGTTTATTGGTGATAGATACACTGCTCCCTTTTATGGGAAAGGTTAGGTTTACCCTTAATAATACAACCATTAATAGAAAAAAATCACCTCTTAATTTCAGTCAAATGACCTATCAATACCTCTTTTCAAAACCTGGCTAGAGTGGAAGTGGGAAGGGAATTGGGGATTCATTATTGAGACCTCCTTATATCTTATAAGATGTGGAAAATAATGAAGTATCAACAGAAAATTATTGTATAAGGAATCTCTTGCTATCACCTCTGTCAATGCATTATTTTGCAGATTATTTTCAGGAAGACTAAACAATGTTTTGTTTGGTTTTGTTTTTACCGTTTGTATAATTCTGTATGAAACACAGTTTTATATAGCAGCTAAAAATCAGAATGACCTAAGTTCAAATCCTACCTCTGATAGAAAATGCTTTTGTTACGCTAGATAAGTAATTTAACCATTCAGGGCTTAGGCAACTTTCTCAGACTATCTAAATTGCAGAATAGCTGATGATCTACACTGATAGAGGAAGTTTCTTTACAGCTGATGTCCATTTATCATAAAATTTCAACTCTGGACTTCCTACAAAAGTAACAATAATAACCATAGGATCATGACAACTCCACACCAAGAGAAATCTGGCTTACATTTTTGAATAGCCACTCATTTCTTAAGTATAGGATCTGGCAATATGAAATCAGCACTGATGTCTCAACTGTCTTCTTTATTTGTAATATCACTGTAGTTTATTAGTAAATATCAGCAGGACATAATTCCTCAATACATCCATTCTCATCAGGTTCCAAAAGCAGACATGCCTCCAGTTCTCATTTGAACAGCTTTAAGAATATCACTTTAAAGTTTTGCCACCAGAGGGTACTGGAGTTGTAAGATTTCTTAATTGTCTCTGGAATAGCAAATACAACATGCCTTACTGATACTGTGTGTTCCTACTAAAATGAGGATTGGTGAATAGCAGTATTCATCTTAAACCAAGGAAACTATATATAAACTGTTTTAGGGAGAAGTACACTAAAACAGAGAGCGAGATTAAAAATCATTCAAGTAAAAAGTGTTGTAGAGATCTCCCTTTTTCAAATAGATTCTTAAATTTCTTAAATATTTTATTCATCTATTCAAAGCTGCCAAAAAGATTACTTGTAGTATATATATATATATATATATAT